>NC_041375.1:659311-716811 GCF_900634415.1 Cottoperca gobio | reverse complement strand
ATCTGAACAAGAAAGTGTTATTTACTTGTTTTATAATTGTATTAAATTTATAAAAGACTTTGAGAATAATTAATTCTGTAAAACAACACATGTAATTAATATTATATTTGAGTTTGTTTTTATCTTCTACATTTCATAACTCAACCGCAGGTTGTAAGTTGTTTTTAATTTAGATAGAATTTTAAGTCTCTTAAATTAAAAATAAGAATCGCACGTAATAATTCTTATTTTGGATTCAATTATTATATATTCTACCTTCTGTTGGAGCTATTTGTCTTCTTTCTTTATTGAATTGATTTGGCTGATTGTAGTTTTATAATGTTATTTATAGTTATTTTAATTGTAAGTTTTATTGCATTATGTGTTAAATGTCAAGCTCATTGTCATAGTTTGAATTAAATAAAGTTTGAGAAAAAGCAGTCTATGGTGAACACACACACACACACACACACACACACACACACACACACACACACACACACACAGCTTGTGAATTCTACCAAGTGATCAATAAAGTTTATGCCTATAATAATACATAATACATAATTTGTTGCTTATATTCTGTATTATTAATCTGAATCTGTTACATTTAGATAATAAATGTTGAGGAGTAGAAGTATAAAAGAAATACCTCAACATTGTACTTCAGTAAATGTAATTAGCTCCTGCCCACCAGCGCTGCACGAGTAACGTAATGATTAAGAGTAATTACATTAATTACACACACTCGACCACTGGAATCATTAAACAAACTTTCATCATATTGTGAAGAAACATAATCTGTGTATCTGTAAATCCTCCTCACACACGATGCAAACGTCTGCCTCGTTTATAAGATCGTGCTTTAGCTCCTCCGTCTGGTTTCTAGATTAACTTGTAATCTGCTGCAGCAGAGCTGGAGGAGCACACACACGTCTGCAGGAGACTGAGAGCTTTCCATCAACTGGAACTCAAACATTCATCTCTAACACGTCAAATGGAAACAGATCTTTATGAGAATATATACAGAAATATAGAAAGTATATTTGAGATGGTGGATTAAATACGAGGATCATGTGTCACACTCACCTACATTATTACTCTTTATCTTTTCCTTCCCTTTATTACTAGTCATCTTTATTTATTTACTTTACTCAATTATGTTTTCACTTTAAAATATATAATTATATATATATACTATATATATATACTATATATATATATATATATATATATATATTATAGTAGGAGTGCTGAATGAAAGTACGACCAACATTACATCACTTTCAATATTTAATGTCTATTTCACTTCCAGTTGTTCTTGTTTAAGTCGATTCATTTGCTTTAAATCTGAACTTGTTGTTGGCGGCTATATTGTAAATGATGTATCTACCTTTATGCATTTCAAAATAAAGGTTGCATATGAGATATTAGATGACTAAGAGGTGGCAGTCTCACTCTCAACACATCTAGAGCCTTTTTATATAAGTTCCATAATATAGGTAATGCTCTTCAAGTCATAAAGAAAATGAAACAGTAATGAAGACCTGATGTACTTTGTATTAAAGGATTTTCCCATGTAGCTCTTTCTCCATTTATAAAGTGTCGGACCTGACAGGCTCAACTCAGGGCAGGAAACGCCCGAAGGTTCGCTACACTCCTGCAGCCTGTCACCCAGGGCGACTCACTACAGGTCTCTCACTACACTCCTGCTGCCTGTCACTCAGGGCGACTCACTACAGGTCTCTCACTACAGGTCTCTCACTACACTCTGCAGCCTGTCACTCAGGGCGACTCACTACAGGTCTCTCACTACACTCCTGCTGCCTGTCACTCAGGGCGACTCACTACAGGTCTCTCACTACAGGTCTCTCACTACAGGTCTCTCACTACACTCTGCTGCCTGTCACTCAGGGAGACTCACTACAGGTCTCTCACTACACTCTGCAGCCTGTCACTCAGGGAGACTCACTACAGGTCTCTCACTACACTCTGCAGCCTGTCACTCAGGGCGACTCACTACAGGTCTCTCACTACACTCTGCAGCCTGTCACTCAGGGCGACTCACTACAGGTCTCTCACTACAGGTCTCTCACTACACTCCTGCTGCCTGTCACTCAGGGCGACTCACTACAGGTCTCTCACTACACTCTGCAGCCTGTCACTCAGGGCGACTCACTACAGGTCTCTCACTACACTCCTGCTGCCTGTCACTCAGGGCGACTCACTACAGGTCTCTCACTACAGGTCTCTCACTACACTCTGCTGCCTGTCACTCAGGGAGACTCACTACAGGTCTCTCACTACACTCTGCAGCCTGTCACTCAGGGCGACTCACTACAGGTCTCTCACTACACTCTGCAGCCTGTCACTCAGGGCGACTCACTACAGGTCTCTCACTACAGGTCTCTCACTACACTCCTGCTGCCTGTCACTCAGGGCGACTCACTACAGGTCTCTCACTACACTCTGCAGCCTGTCACTCAGGGCGACTCACTACAGGTCTCTCACTACACTCCTGCTGCCTGTCACTCAGGGCGACTCACTACAGGTCTCTCACTACAGGTCTCTCACTACACTCTGCTGCCTGTCACTCAGGGAGACTCACTACAGGTCTCTCACTACACTCTGCAGCCTGTCACTCAGGGCGACTCACTACAGGTCTCTCACTACAGGTCTCTCACTACACTCTGCAGCCTGTCACTCAGGGCGACTCACTACAGGTCTCTCACTACAGGTCTCTCACTACACTCTGCAGCCTGTCACTCAGGTCTCTCACTACAGGTCACTCACTACAGGTCTCTCACTACACTCTGCTGCCTGTCACTCAGGGAGACTCACTACAGGTCTCTCACTACACTCTGCAGCCTGTCACTCAGGTCTCTCACTACAGGTCACTCACTACAGGTCTCTCACTACACTCTGCAGCCTGTCACTCAGGTCTCTCACTACAGGTCACTCACTACAGGTCTCTCACTACACTCTGCTGCCTGTCACTCAGGGAGACTCACTACAGGTCTCTCACTACACTCTGCTGCCACCTGCTGGTGAATCTGGGGTTCGACATCTCATCCGAATCTGTAGAAATCTTTATTTATAATCAGTCAAAAGTACATTATCCCCTTAAGGCCATGACTCTCATAACATCGGGAGGCAGCGTTTGCAGTCGATCGTAAAAACAGAGAGAAGTGAAACCCTAAAGCACGTTATTAACCAACAGGGACGCTGATCCTTCCCGTCTGAGGACCCTTCGAGTCAGACAGGTGTGTGAAACTAAATGTTCAACAGTGGCGATTCTTTCAGAATAAAAGCACTGAAGAGGTCAACTCTTGCCACAGTGAACGCGGGGGTTGTGCACCGCGGACCGTTCTCCCTTTGCAACGAGTAAACAGAAGAGTCAACATAAATTAGGAAAACTAAAAAACAACAAATGAGCTTTTCTTCCTTATTTACAAAGTGTTATTGAACAGGAGTCTGATCAGAGCAAACAGCTGTTACATTCATAAAACTAATAAAACTAGCAGGACATCTGCTGCTCGCAGGTTGTTCAGAGGTTGGTGCTTCTTCAGATGTTTGTCAGCAGATGTAGTGAGCTGTACTCAGAAAGGTACACATTAGTTTACAGTGTTTGTCAATCCACTTTTTAAAAATGGAAAAAAGGCCTTATTACAACATAACGTGGGGCCAAAACAAAGTACACTAAAGACATGGCATCCTGTCCAGTTATACAGTTCAAATAAAACATCTGCGTCACTGCGGGCAAAATGTAGAACATTAAAAACAAATTGGGTTCAAGCCGTCCTGAGAACAATCTGAAAATAATAAATACACCCTGGCCAGAATTATGGAGCACGGTCCTATTGATTGAAGATGTGTGTGTGTGTGTGTGTGTGTGTGTGTGTGTGTGTGTGTGTGTGTGTGTGTGTGTGTTTTGACAGTCCAGGTTGTGTGTTGCTGTGTTAGTATCCTTGTAGTCCATTATAAACCTTCTGTATGGAGTCCTGCTTCAGGAGACTCAGAACACCTGCAACAGCAGAAGCAAGACTGTTAACAACAACAACAAAACATAATAAAGATTTTTATTATCAGATCGATGTTAAAATGTGTCTTAATTATATTGAACGTTTCAAAAAAAAAAAATCATTTAGTCTATAAAAGGACAACTGCTCATCACATGTGTACAGTCAGTTTGACATTATTATCACAGTAATAGTGAGGGGGGGCACTGCAGGGATTTAATACTGTACTTCCTTAAACGTTGGTGATGCACATATCTGCCTGGTAAATGCTAATGTCTTTCAAACTGTAAAGAGTTTCCCTTTAAGGGTAAGTCGTAAAGTAACATTTGAAGTTTCGGACCTTCAAACGCCCCGCTGCAATAAAAGCTCAAAGAGCCTGCGTTTTATTACCGACTCTGGATTATCTCTGTTCAGAAGCGCTGCGTTAAATGTACATGATGTTCAACGTTCAGGATACTGTACTCAGTGTTCCTGTGTTCAGCTTTAAGTAACTTTTCCCGACTCTCACCATCTTTCTGCTGGTCGTCGAGCTGCGTCTGAGGAAACTCCACGTCGAAGGAGATGATGAGGGAACCTCTGATGTTGATGTTGTCAAAGTTTGGCAGGCCTTCTCCTTTCTTCCACATGCGAGCCGCGGGCTTGGTGATCTTATCTCTCACTATATGGACCTGTGAGGCAAAGCAACCATTCAACTGGCACGTTCAAAACCACAGAACAACTTTAGTCTTTTACCAACTTTTAGATATCCGGGTTAAAACAAGGTCGATATTAGTAATTAGTAAAAGAGAAACCAGAACCTTGTGTCCGTCCAAATGTACGATGTCCATCTCAAAGCCCACCAGAGCTTCCACCAGGGAGATGGTGACGTTGGTGTAGAGGTCATCTCCTCTGCGTTCAAACACAGGATGTCTACAAAGAGAAGCATCTAAAGTTAACGATGGAATATTCACATCTGCGTCACAGACACACCGTCAATAAAGCTTTTTCATACTTCAACACTTTGATGCGGAAACGTAGATCTCCGGGTTCCCCGTCGATGTGAGGCTCCCCTGTGGTCACACGTGAGACGTTAACGACAGGCAATGTTTGAAACACAAGAGATTTATATTACGCTTCACGTAGACGTACCTTCTCCGATGAACGGGTACTCCATCTCATCTCTCACTCCCTGCTCAATCTCTACCTCCAGAGTTCTCTCTTCGTTTACCAGCCTGGAGAACACGTGTTGATATTAGATCAGAGCGTCCTAAATGTTATTACACTATACTATAATACACTCAACAGTTTCATCTGTACAACAAGCCAAGTCGAAGACAACAGTACGAAACAAAGACATTTGTGTTGGGAATATTTATTGTATTTTATTTTGAAAAATTAAATAAAGTTCATAATATAAAATGGAATAATGACATTTACATTATATATGTAATAATTAAATATATGTTTTGCACTTTATTGTGCGTTTTATGCCTGCCCCCCCCCCCCCCCCCCCGGTCCGTAGAATAATCGGTTTGTTGTGCAAAAAGGTCGGGGACCGCTGAGCTACAGGTTGTCTGACTTACTTTACGTTGGGACACTCGTCACACACCATCTCCTGAGTCATCTGGAAGCGTCCAGGTCCGAGCTGCGTCGTCCTCATCTCCTGTCTGCAGTTACACTTCCTCTTGCCGGGGGCTTCTTTGGCTATCGGCTTGTTACGTACGACCTGTGCCGCGAAGCAGGAAGTGGATCAGATGGTTAATCAGCACATTTTGCAGACTACTCGATATAACACACACACACACACACACACACACACACACACACACACACACACACACGCACACACACACGCACACACACACGGTTTCCTCTTCACCTCCACAAAGTTCCCAGAGTACACCTCTTCGAGCGTGACCTCCAGGTCTAGTATGATGTCATTTCCTCGGGGGATGTTCCTGTCCTGTTGCTGTCGGTTGCCTCCAAACATGAATCCAAAGTCACCAAAGAAGCTACAGAAGCACAAAGTGAGACACAATATAATGTGTGATTTGATTGAGCATCCTTCTATCGCTACACATATGCATTAAAAACATTTATTATTCATGTTGTTCTGTAGCAGGAACGTTATGCATCAGCCTACACTCATCGTAAATTCCCCTTTAAATCGGAGATAGAGGGTTCCATGCTTTAATAACGTTAGGGTAGGCTTGAAGTGATGTTATGTTAAATGTATGAACTCGTGTGTCTCGTCTAAAGATTTGGATTCTTGTTGCAGATTTCGCTGCTGGGATGCAAGAACAAGACAATAAAGCCTCATCATCAATGATAATAAATCACTAGTAGTGTGTAGCTTTATGTTTGATTTGTCTTGCTCAAAGGATTGAAGAATTAAATAAATAAAAGAACTCAACAGCAATATTTGTTTTCAGAATCGGTGTCACTCTGACACAGAGTCAGTGCGACACATTCCTCTCAATAAACACGATTTCAGCAGTTTTGGTGTAAAGAGAAGTAGCTCCAGTGTGAACTGTGCAGGAAGGTTTGTGGATTATCCAAATTACAAATGTTCATTCTACTCGATTCAGTGAAAGTGTATCAGGGTGGAGCACGAACACGTGGGGGAAATATGACCAAATGATCTGCAGGACTGGACATTACTAGGATCACGTGAGAAATCGTTTTGTGAACTGGCCCTTTAAGTTGACCTTACATTAACCATTTAACTGCACACAATAAAGATTTCATTGGCTTTTAGTGCTTTAAAAAACCAACCTGGAGAAGATATCGTTGTGTGAGCCGTGGTGACCCTCTTTGAGTCCATCTTCTCCGTACGCGTCGTACTGTTTCCTTTTCTCCTCATCTGAGAGCACCTACAAACACACAACCTGTCAGTCACAGAACTACGTTGATTTTATTTACATTTAGCATGTGGAACCAGTAACATAATGTAATCCAATACAACATTACAGAACACAACATCAATATTAAAAATAGAAATAAAAAAGGTGCAAGTATAAGAATATCAATAAATAAATATTCACTCGGGCTTCGCGATATGAGATTTATATATTTTATATTTATATTCAATAACGTTGTTGAATATTGCTATAACTTGCAATAAATAAAACAGATATTAAAGTGAACTCCGTTCTGCTGATTTCAGTAGCATATACTGATAAGATATAACAAAAAAAAAGGAAATTATTTCAAACTTTCTTTTACTGAACACCAATAAAATGAATTATAGTTATATTGTAAGTGCAGTTTTCTACTGATACTCTCAACCGATTAACAATATTCTGTTCTAGATATGTATATACTGGTAGATATGTCTGAGAAGTGGCATTTGTGTTTTATTTTCCATTAGTTATGGCATTCTATCTGTTTTTATGTCCTATTTTAAAGCATTTTGTGCTGCATTTCCTGTATGACAGGTGTTATACAAATAAAGATCATTATGATGAAGCTATGAATACTGAATGGTGTCATGCTGTACAGCTGTTTATGGGATTGTTTCCACTCTGTTCACTGTTATTTGTAAGAGTAATGTGAAAATGTGATATGAAAACACCTGCAGAGCTTATCTCAATCCACTCCCATGTATCCACGTCTGGCTTTTCCGGGTGCCAGCTGTGCTGCGTAACAGCCAATCAGAAGCAGCCACACGGTCTAGTCGACCAATCACAGAGTCCGTGCCGTTTCCAATAACAACAACCAAATCGCTAGAGTACAAAAGACTTTTGTATCAGCGCTTCAGGCTCTTCTGCACACTATCATATTTCCATACACAAGCTACAGTTTCCTTCTACAGTCCCCTGACAATAATGCAAATAAAACCTCCTTTTTTGAGTCTGAATAAGTTTACTGTGCCTCTCTTAAACACTAAACAATATGTAGTTACCCACCTCATAAGCGGATCCCAAGTCTGCAAATTTGTCTTGAGCTTTCGGGTCGTCCGGGTTTCTGTCGGGGTGTAACTGAAGAGCCAGCTTTCTGTAGGCCTTCTTGATGTCCCTGATTGATGCACTCTTTGTCACCCCCAAGATAGCATAGAAATCTCTCCTACAGGAGCAGGTATGTCACGTTAACAAGAAGTTATGGAGGACACAGATGAAGCAACACAAGTGTGTCGTTAGAGAACACTACAGGGTGAATCATGATGATAAAGTCAGCTAACTAGCTGCATGCACTGAGAAGGAAGCCGGTGTGAAGGCTAGCTTCAAGCTAACTAAGCTAGCAAGTCATTCAAAACATAACCGTTAGAGTCCTGAATACAAACGTTTACACAGATAACATAATAATACACATGAAGGCGTGTTAGTAAGTGAAGTCAGTGTGTGAAGCTGCTCCAGTCCACACAACACATGTAGAAGTGGTGTGGACCAATCACAGTGAAACATGTGTACCACCTGGCGATGCTGTTTCACCGCTGAGCACGAGCTACCGACTCACCCCGCGAGCACCGCCGTGATGACATAAAGAAGCAGGCAGCACACATTGCAGAGATTCATCCCTTTGGTCGCCATAGATCCCTGTGTTTCTAAATATATATAAAAAGAAGTAGCAAAAAAGAACTGCCGGCTTTTGAAGGTTGGAGCCCCGGCTGCCAGTCACAAGCCTTCTTCCTCCTGTCAGAGAGAGCCCGCCCACTGGACGTCTCCGTGGAAGCCCCGCCCACCGTTAAAGAAGCACATCTCTTCTGTTTCAGCGATTCTTCAGTGTCGAATTCAAACTCTTTATTCTATATAATAATAATAATAATAATAATAATAATAATAATAATAATAATAATAATAATAATAATAATAATACATTATTACTGTTATTATTATATAATATTATAATAATTATTATATAATAATAATACATTATTATTATTGTTATTATTATATAATAATACATTATTATTGTATAATAATAATAATAATAATAATAATAATAATAATAATAATAATAATAATAATAATAATAATAATAATAATACATTATTATTATTATACAGAATAAAGACAACCTTTCTCAAAATAATGAGAAACATTCTCGAAATAATAGGAACATTTCTCATTATTTTGAGAAAGGTTGTCTTTATTCTTTATTCTTATTATATAATAATAATAATAATAATAATAATAATAATAATAATAATAATAATAATAATAATAATAATAATAATAAACATAATACATTATTAGTATCTTATCATTATTTTGAGAAAGTTTGTCATTATTCTGTATAACAATAATAATAATAACTTATTAGTATCTAAAATAATGAGAAACATTCTGATTATTTTTAGAAAGTTTGTAATTATTCTGTATAATAATAATAATAATAATAATAATAATAATAATAATAATAATAATAATACATTATTAGCATCTAAAATAATGAGAAACATTCTCATTATTTTGAGATAGGTTGTCATTATTCTGTATAATAATAATAATAATAATAATAATAATAATAATAATACATTATTACTGTTATTATTATTATATAATATTATAATAATTATTATATAATAATAATACATTATTATTATTGATATTATTATATAATAATACATTATTATTGTATAATAATAATAATAATAATAATACATTATTATTATACAGAATAAAGACAACCTTTCTCAAAATAATGAGAAATGTTCCTATTATTTCGAGAATGTTTCTCATTATTTTGAGAAAGGTTGTCTTTATTCTGTATAATAATAATAATAATAATAATAATAATAATAATAATAATAATAATAATAATACATTATTAGTATCTTATCATTATTTTGAGAAAGTTTGTCATTATTCTGTATAACAATAATAATAATAACTTATTAGTATCTAAAATAATGAGAAACATTCTGATTATTTTTAGAAAGTTTGTAATTATTCTGTATAATAATAATAATAATAATAATAATAATAATAATAATAATAATAATAATAATACATTATTAGCATCTAAAATAATGAGAAACATTCTCATTATTTTGAGATAGGTTGTCATTATTCTGTATAATAATAATAGTAAATTATTATTATCTCAAAATAATGAGAAACGTTCTCATTATTTTGAGATAGGTTGTCATTATTCTGTATAATAATAATAATAAGTTATTATTTTAAGAAAGTTTCTCATTATCTTGAGATACTAAGACATTATTTAAAATAAGTTTGTCTTTATTTAGCAAAGTCATTATTTTGAGATTTCTTTGTGATTCCAAGTTATTGTGTTAAGATACTAAGTAATTCTAAATAAATAAAGTCATAATAAAGACCTAAAATACATATGTTTTCATAACAAGGCTAAGTTTTAAACGTTGTATTTAGTTTTAGTGCTGGCCCTCAGTGGAGGCTAAAGCGCGCCCCCGAGAGCTGCGCGCCACAGGCACAAATGTCAGCTCAGGGCTCAGCGCAGAGGAGCGCCAAACAGAAGACATGCAGATGTGTGTGTGCGCCTCTCGGGTCTGCCGCTACTCACAACACCCCCCATCAACGACAGGACTCAGTCACAGCTTCCCTCCCCACTGATGAGTGACCCATCGCGTGGTCTGGACAAAGACAAAGGCTGAAAAGTAAGAGCTAAAGACACATTTGTCTTCCTTTTGGGGGTGTTAGCCTTGCTAGCTAACGGTAGCTACGCTAGCAGGCGAGTCTTACTTTAGTGGAGTTAACTTTGAGATAAAACAACATTTCATTCATACTTCCAGCTACCAAACTAGCTTCCACACCCCGCCACAACAAGAAGTGAGTTCTGTGCTTGTTTATTTGCTGTCTGACTGGTTTAATTTGAGCTCAGCTTCGCGTGCCAAACTTGGTATTAGGATGCCAAGTGAGGTGAGATGGCACGAGCAGCCTGCGCAGTTGTCATGGGAGCGCCCAGGTGTCATGGGAGCGCCCAGGTGCAGGAGATATCTGTCACTATGTTAAATAAACGACATGAGCACTTGTTTCAGACGGGGTGTGCACTTGTATGTTCAGCCTGTATTACAGGTGGTTCATGAGAAAAGCTGCTCCTCGGCTCCTCCCTCAGTGCATCTCTAAATGTTTTAGGAATATAAAGCAATATGTTTATATACTTTATAACAACCAGCTGCAGAACTACCTAATTCTACATTATGTTTATTATCATAAACATTTTTTCAAGTAAATGTAATGCAACACTTTTATAAAACACAACTTCAAACATCATCAGCACCTCTATTTAATAGTCTTTACAGAAATTGTATATTATACTTTTAAAAAGTATTATTTGCAAATTGAATTGCATCATTCTGCACTAAATTTCCCTCTGGATCAATAAAGTATCAATCTATTAGAGCAACGATAAGTCAATTTCCAAATATTTTGATTAAAGAAAAATAAGTTTTTATGCAAAAATGGCAGAAAATTTTGTTTTCAGCCTCTCAAATAAATATATATATATTTTTGTCAGTGAACAATATATTTATTTATATATATATATATATATATATATATATATATATATATATATATATATATATATATATATATAAATTAAAAAAAATGTGTATATATATATACTGTTCACTGATAAAACAAGACATCACCTTGGGGGATCTGTTTGTCAAGGTGATCTTGTGTCCACTTTGTATCAAATCACATGACTAGTCACTGTTATTTAAATATAAACACTTAATTTAAAACTGCTTCTTGAGATTATCATGGTGGTATGGTCAGCTTTATCACAGGTGGTTATTGAGAGAGGCTGCTCCTCAGTTAATCTCTAAATGTAGTGTTTATATAATGCAGCAATTGCACATGTGTAACATACTTGCTTATGTCCCTCTCTTAACACAGGGAAATTCTTGCACATCAGTGTATCGTGTGTCATACTTCTGCATCGTTTTTGTTTCCTTTTTGTTTAGACATGGAGACAGACAGTGTGAGCATATGGCCACGCATGGAACCCTTCTTACTGGGTGCCCTGCAGGTGAATATGCTCTTCCCACCTATTTAATGTAATGATATCGCTCAGTCGATGCAAATGCTGTAAAATAACTGGAATTAATGCCATCGTAGGTGGCCCCCTCATCCAAGCTCAGCCTGCACTATCTTCGCAAGATGGCAACCTACGTGCAAACACGGGACGGCTGCTTCCCCATTCTGAGCTGGCCCATGTGGAGGCATATTGCCTGTGGAAAGCTCCAGCTTCCAGAAGACATTGCATGGCTCTACTTTGAGACCTTTGACCTTCTTATCGGCCACACTCCAGAGGAGAGGCTGGAGTGGGCAGAGTGTCTTTCCCAGTGCTCTTGCAAAAGCGATCTGGACCAACAAAGGAGCAAGGTAAACAAAGAATGTAATGCGATCTCATTGGTAACTTCTTTGTGTCATATCTGACTCTTTTGTGTTGTTTTTCCCCAGGCAGAGGTTATTGTTGTTGTAACCCTACTCCCAAATTCCTGTAGGTGCTACACATTGATATGCTCACCTTATTTCTTCTTCTTCTCTTTTTTTAACTCCAGTTGTCTGTTGACACACTGCAGTTCCTCCTCTTCCTCTACATCCAGCAGCTGAACCGCGCGTCTCTGCGTACCTCTCTGATCGGTGAAGAGTGGCCCAGTCTTCGCACTCGCTCCCCGTCTCCATCAGACCGAGAGGCCAAGACCAGCTCCCAGAACAAGGTCTGTTGAAGGACAAAAGAGAGACTGATACAACTATTGCATGATTTGCAAAACGTACATTTCCCAGTCCAATGCTCATCGTTCTGTGCCACTCACAGTCGTGGTTTGTTTCTGTTTGTTTCTGCAGAACTGGGATGATCAGGCCCACCTGTCGTTTGTGCAAAGCCATCTCGCTGAGATTCTGGAGCTGCTGGTGGAGCCGGGCCAACTGTCCCAGTCTGGACAGGCCCTCAGAGATTGCCAGGTCTGTGGACAGCAACAAACCTATAATCCATACTTTTATAATAACATTGTATCATAAGCCCATGTTAGAAGGTCGCTCGCAGTGATGAAACAGAGAATCATCACCTGAAGCTGCAGCTCCCGTCGGCTTTAGATGCTTTACTTTTAAATCTTTGCTTACAGAATAGCTACTCTATGTTTTGCAGATACAATCATATAAAGTTTTGACTGAAATGAACCTCTAAAACAAATTTCCATTCACATCTTATGATGCATTGTAGTCGTGTTGTACCAAATGTCCATACAAAGCTTCCATTAAGTATTTATAATGAAGCTTTGAATGTCTTAAGAACAACCTTAAATGCTTTGTCATCCGCCTGCCTGGAAACGTGTGCGTGTGTGCGTGTGTGTGTGTGTGTGTGTGTGTGTGTGTGTGTGTGTGTGTGTGCGTGTGTGCGTGTGTGTGTGTGTGTGTGTGTGTGTGTGTGTGTGTGTGTGTGTGTGCAGATATCCCTGGAGGCTGTGCGGAGCTTGGGTCTGCTCTTGGAGGGCTCAGTCGGCCACGGCACAGCTGTTCAGCCTGTCCACAGGCTTTTGGCCAAAGGGCCACTGCAGACACCAGCCGGCTACTCCACCCTCAGCCGCTCCTTCCCTCTGCACAAGCTACTCTCATGTCTCCAGCAAAGCCTCACACTCAACCCCTTCGGGATGACCGCCTGCCTGCGCTCAGGCAAGAAACTAGCCTGGGCTCAACAAGGTATCCTGAAATCTTCTGGAATGAGGTTTCATTTTCTTAAAAGATCTGTGCAGTAATTTTGATGGGAAAGAATAAAGTCAGGCATGTACGGGGTGTGTGTTAGTTTACAGTCAACACGTCTTCTCTACCCGTCTTTCTGCATTTCTTTGACTCTGTTCTAGTGGAGGGGGCCATGAAGAGAGCCAGAATAGCCCGAAACACCCACATGGCTCCACCTGGTAGTAAAATAGTCCTGATGTCGCAAGTCTTCAAACAGACGCTGGCTAAAACCTCAGACAAGCTGACCGGCGCCAACATCAAAATCCACAGATGCTCAGACGCCTTCATATATCTTCTCTCACCTCTCAGGTAGTGAGCTGCTGGAGGTTTACTACATGTATCTGACTTGTATTGTTCTGTGTTGCACTGGTGTTAGTATTACTTCTGATACACTTTATATTTATGGGTCTTCAACAGGAGGTCTGTGACCCCTAGGGGTTCATCAGAGTTACTGCAGGGGGGGTCATACACACTGATAGTCTAACTGTTACTAATGAATCCTCGTGCAATGAGCTAGCGAACATAAATCGCTGCAGCGAACTCGTTAACTCCGGCTATTTGAATAGTTTAGTATTGTATGCACCATGAGAAGTTCTTTTATACAAAGTACTTTAAGTTTTCCTTTTCTCCGTGTGCTCCATCAGATCCGTCAGTGTGGACAAATGTCGTAACTGCACCGTGTTTCTGGGTCCTGTCGAGACCAGCGTCCACATCCACGGCTGCCAGAACCTGCGGGTGGTGTGTGTGTCCGGCAGGATCGCCGTCGGTGTCTCCTCACGTTGCACTATCCACACCTTGACGCCCACCCGCCCCTTGCTCCTACCTGGAAACACAGACATTACACTGGGGCCTTTCCACACTTTCTACCCGTCCCTGGAGGATCACATGGCCAGCGTGGGGCTGGCCGTGGTGCCCAATGCCTGGGATCGACCCTTGCTCCTGGGGACCGAGGGCCTCGTCAACCCCTCACTCAACACGACTTCCAACCCGGACCCTGTCTGCTACCGCCTGCTGCCCCCGGCCGAGTTTCACACGCTGGTTGTGCCGTTCCAGATCGAGGGCGACACGTGTGAGGTGCCGGGGGGATTACCTCCTCCGTATCAGGCAGCGCTGGACAACAAGCAGAAGAGGATCCAGAACTGGCAGAAGACTGTGATGGAGGCCCGGCTGAACAAGTGAGTAACAAATCTCTCTTCACACCATTATTCATACGTTCATTAGCACCACTCTAATAAACAGGTCATCTATTCATGTGTAACACTTAATTTATTATTCTATTATTCAGCATCGGGGTGGACGAAGTACTAAGACCTTTTACTTATTATTATTATTATTATTATTATTATTATTATAATAATTATAATAATAATAACTTTATTTGTATAGCACCTTTCATACAAGAAGTGCAGCTCAAAGTGCTTCACAGCAGAAACATAACAATTAGTAGAAGATGAGAATAAGATCATTTACAGAACAATAATCACATGTTGATGTAAATGAGTCTGAAGTACCATTATAACAATAGCAGAATTAAAATATCAGATAAACACGTTATGGTTTCCCCAACTGTTAGAGTTGTGTTAAACTTCTCGACTTCTCTGGTCGATACTTTACTTCCTTTGTCCCCGTTGTACAAAGTAAGTTAAAACACAATCGTCACAGTGAGTCCCAGATTTTGTTTATGGTAAAATCCAGATAAAAGCGTTATTAAACACGCTGCTTTAACCTTTTCAGTCTGAGGCTGTACCTGACTACTCGTCTTCTCTGCTGTGATGCGTATGAAACACCTCTGTCAAATATCTCTGAGGTCAAAGGACTTCAATATTTAACTACTAAATATAGTACTATATAGTAGAAGTAGTAAAAGTCCTGCATTCAAAATGTAACCAAGTATGAGCATCAAAATATACTTCAAGTACTCATTCTGCACAAAGGCTCAGAACAGGATGTATTATATTATTAAATTCTAATGATTGATGCATGAGTTAGTGTCCAGCATGCTGTTTTAATCGATGCAAAGCTTTAACAGAATCAATAAGCTGTGATGAGTTTGAGGGGCTCGACTCTACCGGACCCTGACGGGGAACAACAGAGACGCTGGTTCATGAGGGGAAACCTTCGTATTACAACACTAATAAACTATTATTCATGTTCTAAAGGGAGCAGAAGCGGCAGTTCCAGGAGTTGGTGGAGGTCAAGTTCCACGAGTGGCTTCTGGAAACGGGGCATAGGCAGGAACTGGACAGCCTTATCCCGCCCATCATCGCCTCTTTAAAGGACTCCAATGGACCTGCAGCGGAGCCGCCGCACGTTAATGATAACAAACACATACGGACTGGACGGGCAGTGGGACAGTCTCCTATGGCTTGTTGAATTCTGACATTTGGAGTATTCTTATTTTACAGTATGGAAGTGGATACCACTGGTTCCTGAGTGGAAGGCCGGGCTGCTCTACAAGTCCTTCTGAAGAAAAGGCAGCTACCATGTGTGTGAGCCAAGTAGGGAGTGGATTGGCATCGCAAAGGACTTATAATGACTTGCAACAACACGGGTGTAGCATCTGTTGAGTTGCCACAGGGCGTTTTGAACACGCTTAGATTTGGGTGAGGAGCTGAGGAGGGAGGAAGCTCTGACCTGCCAGTCAAACACACGCCCTGAAACATCTTCTCTTATCGCTCTTTAATGTAATAATGATTCTCAAAACCTACATTGACACACGTTTGAGAATTGAAGTCCACTATATAGTTGGATATTCTGCACGTTTAACATGATATATAATATAGTTTTGCTGTTTCTTTGTGGAACAATTATTACAAATGATTGTTTCAGGGGTGAAATGTTCCTTTAACACTTAAAGCACTTGGTATTCGCACGCTGCTTTAGGAGAAGCTGTGGATCAACGTGCTCGAGTTCCTGGGGAACAGACGCTGTGAACACGTCTCTGTTCTGTAAAGAAAGTAAAATAAATGGGTATTAAGGACGTGTTCGTGCTCCTACAGTTACTAGCTCAGGTCATAGTATTGTTTTGTGTTAATAGAATATAAAAGATTAATAGCAATCAAGTGTTTTCCATTAAGGAGGAAAAAAGGAAGAAATATTAACATAATTTATTGCACCGTCCAAACTGTCAACACTTCTTCACTTTGCTCTCCATGAACTGAAGTTTTCTCGTGCGTTTTGCCCAATTACTGATCCCACAGCGCCGCATCAGTGACGACACGACGTGTGTGTCCGGGATTAACCTTCGTTTCTCCAGTACGACCCAAGTTGCTGATTTGCCAAATGAGGCAAAATGTAACACACTTCTGCCTGATGTTTTCTAAACGTCTACTTTTTGTATTAATTCACCTGTATGAGTATGAATATGAGTATGAATATGAGTATGAATATGAGTATGAATATGAATATGAGTATGAATATGAGTATGAGTATGAGTATGAGTATGAATATGAGTATGAGTATGAGTATGAATATTTTAGCATAAGATTATTTTTCATAATTCTACCTTGCCTCCTGAAGCACTGCTTAGCATTGAATACGTTGCATTACACACAGTAGAACTGCTGCACGTGTCTTCTGAGATGTGATCGTACTGCGACGCCTTACTGCTGGAACACGCAGCTCGATGCAGATTCTATACCGAGAGCACAATATAGTTTTTTATTGTAGGAAACATTAATAAAGATTTTGACTAAAAGCTGGCTGCTTATTGTTTTGATTCACTTTCACTTTTTGAACTTTAAGTATACTTTGTCCAATACTTTTGTACTTTTACTAAGTAACGTTGTGAACGCAGGATGTCCCCTCGTACACAGCAGGTCTACACTTTGTATTAGTACTTCTTCCAACACTGAGTTACTGTTGTTTACCTTGAACGTCCACTTTGTACTCCCCCACTGTTCGCTGTTACACACTTTACAAACTAAATGTATATTGAGCTTATAAAAAATAATGCATAGTTATGTATAAAATGTTTAAAATAGTTCAAATGAGCTCCACTTTGAGCCACTAGCTAGAAAATAGATGCATTAGTAATAATTCAATATAGAAACTGTACTTTTGCGCTAATAAACTAAACTAAATATATGCAATATATACTAATAAACCATTCACAGGGCCCTTTAATACTTCTAGATATAGAATAGATTTTGAATGAGGAGCTTTTACTTAAATAAAAGATCAGAATACTTCCTCCATCACTGGACTCTCTGGGTTCTTCCATAAGGCACACCGAAGTCATGAGTTGGCAGGAGGCCTCAGCAGGTGGGGGCAAGCTGGTGGAGCTGGCATGTGTAGCGGGCGAAGGGGGGGCGCGGGCACTGGACCCAGCCAGGAGAGAAGTGGGGTCAATGGACGTTTGCCACGCCCGGCCATTATGCCGTAATCCTTCCTCGCTTTTCTGGAAAAACTGAATAGCACTAGAATCACTGACTCAATTTTTGGATCTCATTTTCATGACAAAGCGATTGTTCCCCTGTTGCCGTTTATCAACGAGGGGGGAGAGCGGGGATATAAAAGGGACCGGTGAGGGGCCAGTGCAACACCGAAACCTCGGGGGAACCAGCGGCACCAAGGTCACACATCATATCCAAGATGGGCAGGGTGAGTTAAGACTGGGGGGTTAGTGTGATGTGTGAGGACCTTTCACTCAACTATAAGTAGTAATACCACGGTGCAAGTGAAGTCCTGATGCATTCATGTGTTCATCACTTGTGTTGCAGCTGGTGAAGGAGGAGCTTTTATTATATCTATATATATATATATATATGTGATCTTCACCTATAATAATACATGAGAAACTGTTGGTTGATTATACATAAAGTAAGACAGTATCCACCTGTGTAGTGGAGTAGAAGTATGAAGGAGCCACGCAGCCTGAAGGTTCACCACTTGAACCCGTGCACCGCAGGGTTTGAACCTGTGTCTTGCAGGACTCGTGTTCATGGCTTCAGTCAGCTGGAAGTTAACAAACATTACCAACAGAATGCTTTTCAAGGCTTTCCAAAGTCAGAAAAGCTTTTAGTAAAGTTTGTGTGAAACAGTAAAATGTAAATATGTGACTCCCGTTAGAGCTGAGACTCCTCCGTGTTGTCCCCCAGATTGTCTTCTACGAGGACAAGAACTTCCAGGGCCGTCGCTATGAGTGCGACAGCGACTGCTCCGATTTCCACTCCTTCCTGAGCCGCTGCAACTCCATCCGGGTGGAGAGCGAGGCCTGGGTGGTGTACGAGAGGCCCAATTACATGGGCTACCAGTACGCCCTGACCCGGGGGGAGTACCCGGAGTGCCAGCGCTGGATGGGCCTCAACGACCGCCTCGGCTCCTGCAAGATGGTCCACTTTGTAAGTCAGCCATCGCTCTGATCTCATGTGCAGTATGACACCATTGAAGGATTAGGGTTTATTGAGGTCGCCTAACAATGTGTGCAGATCTCTTAATGTAAAAACATTTGAGTCCTTCAGCTGTGAAGCGGACGGGCCTCACTCTGTGGGTGTTGGACCGTCAGAAGCTCGGTGCGTGCAGGGGAGAGTAAAACTAACCGTCGGACACATTAGAGGTCGTGCTCTGGTGTTGACGCCACCAGTGACTGCAGGGCTTTGTCGATGCAGACCAACACGTGGGTCTATTTGTATGATCAGGCTTTTGGTCCAACTGCCCCACAGCCTGCAGGCAGATTCAGCGTGTACGAGCTGCATGTGGACCGTTTTACGACTTATAAAAGGCATGAAAACAAAACGGGTGACAGGAAGCCGGTTATATAACCCAGTGATTCACAAAGAGGAGCTCAAAACTGTTTTATTATGATTAAAGTAATATATCCACATGCTAACGTTGAGGCGTTGGTAACACCTGAACACCACGTGTCATGTAAGAAAACCAGTTAGCGATAGACGCCCCACGACACGATATTATCGCGATAACATGTATTGCGGTTTTATCGCATAAAAAGCGTTTCCGCCACGTTTCTTCATTCTTTCTCCGATTTTTCCATCTTTTTCTTGACAAGCCGACCGCATCAGGAAAAAACTGACGTTACCAAAAAGTTTAATTAGTTTAATTTATAGAATAAAAGATGGATGCTTGGCGTCCGTGTATCGTGATGCTACGCTGTCTGGATTGCGTTGCCCCAGCACGAGTTAGAAAGCGAGCACAGAAGTTTAAATCAATAAATTAAAGTGATGACTAAACAGATCCCCCCCTTTCTCTTACCCCACATCCCCTCCCTATTCTATCCCAACCCCCTGCACCTACCTGCTCCCCCCCCCCCGCTGCCTCCCGTCCCCTTCCAGACCAGCGGGACTCAGTACAAGATCCAGCTGTATGAGAAGGCAGACTTCGGGGGCCAGGCCTTCGAGGCCACGGAGGACTGCCCCTCCCTGCTGGAGAAGTTCCGCTGGCGGGAGGTCAACTCCTGCAAGATCTTCGACGGCTGGTGGGTTTTCTTCGAGCACCCCAACTACCGTGGACGCCAGTATTTCCTGGAGAAGGGGGAATACCGCAAGCATGGTGACTGGGGGGCCGCCGGTCCCACGGTCCAGTCCTTCAGGCGCTTCACTGAATGATTAAACATCCAAAACCCTTAAAGAAACCGACCGACAGTGATAACGTCTCACAAATAAAAATCTGTCCAACCAGCAGACGTTGTTTAAAGTCTTTTGAATCTTTTGTGGCCTCAGACCCTCTGTCCTTAGACCCTCTGTCCTTAGACCCTCTGTCCTTACATCCTCTGTCCTTAGACCCTCTGTCCTTACATCCTCTGTCCTTAGACCCTCTGTCCTTAGACCCTCTGTCCTTACATCCTCTGTCCTTAGACCCTCTGTCCTTACATCCTCTGTCCTTAGACCCTCTGTCCTTAGACCCTCTGTCTTTAGACCCTCTGTCCTTACATCCTCTGTCCTTACATCCTCTGTCCTTACATCTTCTGTCTTTAGACACTCTGTCCTTACATCCTCTGTCCTTAGACCCTCTGTCCTTAGACCCTCTGTCCTTACATCCTCTGTCCTTAGACCCTCTGTCCTTAGACCCTCTGTCTTTAGACCCTCTGTCCTTACACCCTCTGTCCTTACATCCTCTGTCCTTACATCCTCTGTCCTTACATCTTCTGTCTTTAGACCCTCTGTCCTTACATCCTCTGTCCTTAGACCCTCTGTCCTCAGACCCTCTGTCCTTAGACCCTCTGTCCTTAGACTCTCTGTCCTTAGACCCTCTGTCCTTACATCCTCTGTCCTTACATCCTCTGTCCTTACATCTTCTGTCCTTAGACCCTCTGTCCTTACACCCTCTGTCCTTACACCCTCTGTCCTTAGACCCTCTGTCCTCAGACCCTCTGTCCTTACACCCTCTGTCCTTACATCCTCTGTCCTTACATCTTCTGTCTTTAGACCCTCTGTCCTTACATCCTCTGTCCTTAGACCCTCTGTCCTCAGACCCTCTGTCCTTAGACCCTCTGTCCTTAGACTCTCTGTCCTTAGACCCTCTGTCCTTACATCCTCTGTCCTTACATCCTCTGTCCTTACATCTTCTGTCCTTAGACCCTCTGTCCTTACACCCTCTGTCCTTACACCCTCTGTCCTTAGACCCTCTGTCCTTACATCCTCTGTCCTAAGACCCTCTGTCCTTAGACCCTCTGTCCTTACATCCTCTGTCCTTACATCCTCTGTTCTTAGACCCTCTGTCCTTACACCCTCTGTCCTTAGACCCTCTGTCCTTACACCTCTGTCCTTACATCCTCTGTCCTAAGACCCTCTGTCCCTTACAATCCTCTGTCCTTAGACCCTCTGTCCTCAGACCCTCTGTCCTTACACCCTCTGTCCTTAGACCCTCTGTCCTCAGACCCTCTGTCCTTACAACCCTCTGTCCTTACATCCTGTCCTTAGACCCTCTGTCCTTAGACCCTCTGTCCTTACAACCCTCTGTCCTCTAGACCCTGTCCTCAGACCCTCTGTCCTTAGACCCTCTGTCCTTACACCCTCTGTCCTCTAGACCCTGTCCTCAGACCCTCTGTCCTTAGACCCTCTGTCCTTAGACCCTCTGTCCTTAGACCCTCTGTCCTCAGACCCTCTGTCCTTAGACCCTCTGTCCCTCAGACCCTCTGTCCTCAGACCCCTCTGTCCTCAGACCATCTGTCCTCAGACCCTCTGTCCTTAGACCCCTCTGTCCTCAGAACCTCTGTCCTCAGACCCCTCTGTCCTCAGACCCTCTGTCCTCAGACCTCTGTCCTTAGACCCTCTGTCCTCAGACCCTCTGTCCTTAGACCCTCTGCCTGTGTCCTTAGACCTCTCTGTCCTTAGACCCTCTGTCCTCAGACCCTCTGTCCTTAGACCCTCTGTCCTCAGACCCTCTGTCCTCAGACCCTCTGTCCTCAGACCCTCTGTCCTCAGACCCTCTGTCCTTAGACCCTCTGTCCTCAGACCCTCTGTCCTCAGACCCCTCTGTCCTCAGACCCTCTGTCCTTAGACCCTCTGTCCTCAGACCCTCTGTCCTCAGACCCCTCTGTCCTTAGACCCTCTGTCCTCAGACCCTCTGTCCTCAGACCCTCTGTCCTCAGACCCTCTGTCCTCAGACCCTCTGTCCTCAGACCCTCTGTCTCTGTATATATTATATAATATATAAACATTTGACAGAAATGGAAGAGAAGTAAGATCTATACACATACTGTAACTAAACATTATTTTTATTATCGACTTATCTGCAGATTATTTTCGATAACATGTCATAACATAGTGAAAGAGTTCATCCCAGGTGATTAAATGTCTTGTTTTGTCACTTTTTTATGATATAAAACAGAGAAAAGCAGCAAATCTCCTTAATTGAGTCTTTTGCATGAAACATTACTTTCATTACGTCGACTAATCGCTGCAGCTTCATCCCAAATATGTATCAGTTCCATCCTGACTGATGTCTGATGGTTGCACTCATTGTCTCAGTTGAAGTTTGATTGACAGCTGCTTCAGCCCAGCGCAGGTCTGAGGTCCACAGTGACGGGCTGAAGGTTGAAGTGAGTCCCAAAAGAGAAACAGTTTCCTCCTCCTCCCATCAGCAGCAGCTCTGCTTCCTCTGAGTCCATCAGCTCAGAGCAGAATGAGTGGAGCATCAGAGGCCAAGGCACCGAGGTCTAGAGAGGGACGAGCACACGTCAGTGTTTCAGAGATCCATCGCAACCTGGACCGGATGCTTCAACACTTCAATCTGTACAGCACTGACCGTGTCCAGGCTGAACTCCACGCTGCTGCGCGTGGTGAGGTTGATCATGACGACACCTGGTACTCCATCTGAGTGCAGCCAAACTCCACCGACCACAAGCAGCTTCTCACCGATCACATGGGCAGAATGAGAGTACCTGAAACAAAGCAGACAGTGTTTGGACCCCGTCTTCCCAAGTGATTAATGGGGACAGCCTTTTAAAAATAAATGTGTCCAGTATTGAGCGAGAGCGCTGCAGGAGGCGTGATCCTTCGGGCAATTCTGCACCGTCAATGTGGGTCCATTAAAAGTGCCTCTGTTTCCACTGACAGGCTCAGATTCTAAAAGTGTCAGAACATCATGGAGCCTGCAGAGAAATAACACTTTTCTTTATCTACTGCTCACTTGATCCGCTCTGTATCTCTCTGGGTCCTTTCACAGTGTTGTCACTTTGCAAACACCAGGACTCTTTCGTGGATGTACATTGACGGTGGATTACGCTGCAGCCTGTCTAGCAGCTGCAGCGCTCTCGCTCAGGACTGAACTTCAAAGATATTTGTCTCCATTAGTCACAAACACGGGGAAATAGAGTCCAGGTTGAGAAATACCAACGTTGCCCTTCAACTTCAGGACATGTAATAAGAGTTTTGTTGAACTGAACAGACCTGGGGACAGGAGGGGGCTGCACCTCTACTCTCTCCCAGGAGAAGCCTCTGTCAGAGGGCCGTAACACTTGTGTGTCCCCCAGTGGCACGCCCCTTCTGTCTAGTCCCCCAAACAGCAGCACGCCCCCCTGATGGGAACATGCTGAGTGGGAGTGACGAGCCTCTGGTGCTGCGGCCTCGACTGGGATCTGTGAAACACACACACACACACACACACACACACACACACACACACACACACACACACACACACACACACACACACACACACACACACACACACACAGTCATAATTCATCTTCAATCAAACCATTTCTTGAATGATATCGTCACTAAGAGACAGAACACACCTCGGTCCAGTGCTGCTGCTCCACACACAGGAAGTAGCCGTCACCCAGAGCGGCCTGCGATTCATTCTTTCCACCAAACACAAACAGAAAGTCTTCGCCTACAGACAGACCAGAAGGTTTTATTGTATAATAAGTAAGTAATGATTCAAATCAATGAGAAAAAAGACTTTATCTCACCTCTGTGACGCACTACAGTAGCAGTGTGCCTCCATCTTGGCGGCGGCGGCTCCCCCGTACAGACCATCTGCTCCACACAAAGTGTCCCCGTGTCTCGGCCCCCTGCGTCCAGAGGACCAGGAGGACCGCCGGGGTCCAGGGTGACTCTGAAGAGGCCTCTGGCTGGGTTGAGAGGAGAGGAGCGACCGCCGTGTACCACAACTCCTCCTCCAGGAAGAGAGGAAGCAGTGTGGTGGAGTCGAACACCTGCGAGGCAACGAGCGACGGTTCACACGTGATAATACAACTGGAAATAAAATATGTAAAACCTGCTAGATTTAGCTGAACAAATGGCGTTGTACAGATGCATTGTGGGAGAGCTGGGGCTGCGCTGAACGTCTGTTTGAATTCAAAGCTTCTCTTGAGGTTTCTGAACGAAGCTGTCTGTCGTCATATTTTATGATGTCATCACTGAACAAATTAAAACAAGTAAAGAAATCCTTAAACAAAGAGATTAATGGGATTAAATGTTAATCTCTGATTCTTTCTGCAGATACATAAATAGTTTGATAGTGTTAGAGGTGTTCCTCTCTGTGTGCAGCAGACGGGAGAGCAAACTTTTATTTTACTTTTAACAGATTGAATCATTTGTGAATTTAGTAAATGATTACATCAATGTTTTTATCAATGAATGTTGACTTTTGGAAGTCTGAAACAATCGTACTCTAACTCTACAAACAGTATAACACTAATTATATTAGTGTGGCCTCATCTTCATCTTCATCTTCATCCCGAGTAAGAGCCAGCGAGTCCTCTCACCCAAATCTCCTGATGGCTTCACACCGACACATCTCCAGCCCTCCCGGCCCCTGAGGAGGACCCGGGTCAGCGGCCCTCGGCCTCCTCTGCTGGAGCCTCCTGTGAGCAGCACCTGCCCCGGGCTCAGCGAGCTGGAAGCCATCCCCAGGCCCTCCACACACACTGCTGTGGTCCGCAGCGTCAGGGCCGGAGGCCTCCAGGACGGAGAAATGGACGGCAGAGGAGACACTGAGGCAGAACAAACAACATGTGTTAGTTGGAAGTAGGGACAGTTTGCCATGAGGGGAAGTAAAGAGGTCATTACCTGCAGCAGGTGTGAGTAAAGCCCGTGACATCAACGAGCCTCGAGATGCAGAAAGAATGAAGTAGTGGGAACATTTCTGGTGCCACTCCTGAGGGCCAGATATAAAGTCTTATTTCATACAACATGATACGAGTCTTATAAATATATAAATAAACAGCAGTGGGTCTTAATGGGTCTTCCTCTCCACCTCACCTCGTACTCATCAAAAGGCTCCAGGCTCTCCACTCTGCGTCGCTCGTCCTCGGGGACCAGCCCGAGGTAGAAGTCGTTGATATCCAGACACACACACTGCTCCCAGCCCTGAACACAAACACACCATGTGCCATCAGCAGCAGTGACAAGATGCAGTAACACGTGTGTGGTGTCTGCACACTGGCCTTGCTCAGGAAGCGGCGCCTCTGTGCAGCAGTGTCTGGGTATTGTCGCAGGGCGCGTAGAGTTGAATTTAGTTTCAGGAAGTGATCTTGCATTATCCGACCGAAGGGATCGTGTGGATGCATCTGCTCGTACAGAACAAAGAGGGACTGTGGAAGGAGCTTAGCCGCCCAACTAATGACGGCATCTGACCTGGAAGACCAAACATTCACATTAGAGCTGACGTCATCACAATGTTACTCTCCCGGTATTCTTTTAAGGCTCTTTTACTTCTTTTTAAACTCTTACGTTGCAGATCTTCTGTCGTTTAATAATTCTTCACGAGATCTTCTGCTTAAACACACAAAATGATACGCACAAGAAAGATACGAGAACATTTTTAAACGACAGCTGAAAACCTATTAATTTAATTTGGCTTGGAATTAATGTCATTATTCTTTTTCTTTGTTTACTAATTCTCACATTTGTATTATTTTTTTAACAGTCTCTGTTGTTCAGTAAAATATTTTATCATCTAAAGTCTTTTATTGTCATTTAATGGACTTCTTGCTCCTGTTTAAACGTGTTGCATGTTCTTTGTACATCTCTTGTATATTCGGCTTAGAGGTATATAAATTCAATTTATTATTATTATTGTTATTGTTATTATTGTTATTATTATCATTGTTATTATTGTCATTGTTATTATTGTTATTATTATTATTGTTATTATTATTGTTATTATTATTATTATTATTATTATCATCATCATTATTATTATTATTATTATTGTTGTTATTATTATTATTATTGTTATTGTTATTGTTATTATCATTATATTATTATTATTATTGTTATTATTATTATTATTATTATTGTTATTATTGTTATTATTATTGTTATTATTATTATATTATTGTTATTGTTATTATTATTATTATTATTGTTATTATTATTGTTATTATTATATTATTGTTATTGTTATTATTGTTATTATTATTATTGTTGGATGGAAATTTCTCTAAATATTAATATTTTTAAAGAATATTTTTATTGCAGGTTATTGTTGAATACAGTTTTTACTTTTTAATTTTACTAACAATAACAACTTACAGCTGCGTAACATAATGTGTAATTACAAATTAAATACACATTATAAAAGTAAGAGCCATGTTTGGAAACAGGAGCAACACAAGAGTAAATATATAAAACAAATATTACAGGATCATTATTGTCGATCTTCATCCCTCACCTTTACCCTCCCAGACATCTCATATAGTTCAAATATTATAATTATTATGATTATTCTGCTGGATATTGTGATCATTTCATTATTGTATCTTGCACATCACCTTACAGCTTATATATTGTGCATTGCAAACACAAAAAGGTGATAATCGCCTAAATATTGCAGTTGTTACCAACGTGTTTCCATGTAGGTGAGCACCACTTCAGACAGAATTAGAGTGGGGGCAGCCCAGTCCAGCCCAGCTGCACCCAGAGCCTCCTCCAGCTGGGACTCCTCTCTAACATCCACCCCCAGCAGATGGTACCGACCACTGGACACGTACGCAGCTCCTGAGGACACACAGGCAGACACACACTTCTGAAAACACAACTCATGTGACAACTGACAAAGAGAATCTCTTTAAATCTCACACGACGAACCTGCAGGAGAAGGTAGATGTGGGTCTAACATCCCCCTCAGCGTGGCGTTACAGTGGATGAGGGCAGCTTTGCGTCGGGTGACGTTTGGAAAGTCTACCTCAAACACGACAGTCCTGTCCAGAGCTTCATCTGCGTGGAGGCGGAAATACGCAGCGTCGAACCCTGCGCCCAGAGACAGAATCTAACGAAAAGGAAACACAAGGACAGATAGAAAAGATAAATGATAGTTTATAACATATGCAACTACTTCCCCACAGTGTTGGACATTACGCTGCTAACTTGCCTGTCTCTTGGGGCAGTCTTCAGTAATGTGCAGGAACCTCCTCACACAGTGGTCCACCGCCCTCCAGCGCACATAGTAGCCCCTAAAACACGCAAAGACACTTTCATGTGTACCGCACATTATTATTGTAATTAGAGCTGCAGATATGAAATCAATTAATCGCCAACTATTTAGATTTTTAATTATCGGTTTGAGTAATTCCTCTATGACAGGAAACAGAATATATTTAACTTGTGAACAAAACAAGACATTTCTCATCATTTTATGACATTTATTAAACCAAACAAGTAATCGATTAATCAAGAAGGTAATCGACAGATCAACAACAGTTTAAGACATTATAGACAGTATTGTATAATATATATAGATTTAGATTTGTTTCAATATTTTATGATATTTTATAACAGATAAATTGACATTTAGTCCGTCATTATTATTACTACTGTTTATTACCTTACACTACATGGAAGTATGTTGAAACTTATAATGTATCTTGCTTTGTGTCATCTCATGGTTCAAGACATTGTGATTATCAACCAGCTGTTCTTATCGTACCGCTAAGACTCCAGCAGGTTCTTTCTCACTGCATAAATTATGTCCACTCCTGCGCATGTATTTTGTGTGTTCACTAAAGTGATTGTGAGCTTGATCGCTGAGTCCCACGCACAGCTGAGTACGACAAGATTTAGATCTCTGCAGACCTGTTGATGAGCGGGGCTCTCCTCGCCACTTTGCACACAAAGTGTTGGAGGAAAACATCCTGGAAGTATCCCCGCGCTGCAGCAGACACCTTGCTCACCACACTGCTGTCGTTGGTCCCCTGGACCTGGATCAAACAGTAAAGAAAGAATATAACACAAAGGCATCATAACTGTAAAAGTCTGTGACCAGTGGTGGTGGAAAATAATCAGATCCTCTAATTAAAAGTGAAATTAAAAAATGTAAATCTTAAGATCTCCCTCCAACAATGATCATTAAATAGCATATGCAAAACAAAAAATGTCTAAGAATATAAGAAATAATAAGTTTAAATATAGGGATACAATATAACATATATAAAATAAAATAATATATAGTTGCAGAGAAGGAAGAAGTACTCATTCAAAAGTATTACCATCAAGATATACTAAAAGTACCCAATATGCAGAATTGTCTATTTAAGAATAATATGCATTTGATGCATTAATGTGTCACTTTAATGTTGCATCTATAAAGGTGGAACTCGTTTTAATCACTTGATTAGGTTTTGCTATGAATGCATAAGATTTACCGCAGTGTCCCTCCCCTGCTTCTTTCTGTTTGTGGTTGGCATAATGTCAGCAAGCTGTCACATCACGTCGCAGGGAAACTCCAACACACATTGCACAGAGTATTAAATAAATAGGAATGTTTTCAGTATTGAGAATTGAGAGCAGTCCACAGATCTAAAATTCAAAACATCCTTTAAGTCGTAAAGACTTCCGAGTTATTTCCTGTCTGTGTTCTAGCTAGCGCCCCCTGCGGCCTGGAGGCCACAACAGTAAAACGCTCTATCAATAAAGGCCGTTCAAAAGCCCATTCAGATTATTCCCA
Organism: Cottoperca gobio; assembly: GCF_900634415.1. Classification (NCBI taxonomy): domain Eukaryota; kingdom Metazoa; phylum Chordata; class Actinopteri; order Perciformes; family Bovichtidae; genus Cottoperca; species Cottoperca gobio. Next base: position 687,812 of record NC_041375.1, on the reverse strand, counting down.
CATTAAGCTTAACATTTGTGAGTGCGGTGGAAATATCCTTGACTTGACTTAAATTATACTTATTGTTGAAAAATGTTAATTATTTTGTCTTCGGCTGACAAAAAAACGATGATAAACGTTTGTACACGTTAAACTTAGTCGAAACTGAAGATTGTAAAGTCACTGGGTAATGCGGTTCTTCTTTACAGTTAGGTTTGACAATGCGGCAGTCAGTGCGCCTGCGCCAATTTACAGGAAGTGTTAACATTTTATTTTACCAGCTGATAAAGCCAAATTGTCAACAGTCAAGCCTGCGATACGTGCGCTGCTGAAACGACAGTATACACGGTGAATATTTGTTATATTTTCCTCTCTGTAGTTATATGTTGTTTAGACCAACAGCTAGTATTTGTGGGTTTATCTGGGCGTCGAAATATAAATTCAGTTTCGTCTGAATTGAGTGGTCGGAGCGGTGTCCCGTTAGCACATAACGCAAGATAAGATAAGGTGAGCTGGGGGGACAACATGTATTGAGGTTGTGCAGGGATGCCAGACACTTCACATTAACACGTTGAGGTTTGTTTTAAAAGACTAATTTGCTGCAGTGATGGATGTTTATCACCATCTATGAGGTGCAATCCGAGCCGCAGCATCCCTGTTAAAGCTCAAGTTTCACTGCATGATACCTGCACACAGCTAAAACATAACTCAGAATGAGTGAACACACAGGAGATATTAAGAGCTGGTAATGAAGTTGCAATGCAAACTTGCTTTACCTGCCAAGGAAATATCCACCCTCCCTAACAAAAGCCTTAATCTGCAGACCTTATCATTACAGAGGTGCTTTGAGGAGGAAGGAGGAGGTAAGATGTAAACACAGCAGACATGTAAAGAAATGCACTTGCAATGCAAACTTGTGTCTTGCTGTTCCTTGACTTCAGATAGGACCAGACCGACCTTAATTGTTTGGGAGCCCAGTTATTTAGTCACTTTATGGTTTTATCTCCTTTTACATATTGTATGACAGCATCACCATCTAACATCATACATCCTTATATAATCAAAAAGCCTGTCCAGTGGCATCACCGTCACGTCACATTCGCTTTCAGGGCTTTTCTCATTTTTGTTTTTCTCAAATCCCACATCACAGCTCTACATTTATCTCCATAAAGTGCAGTCTTTATTATGAATATAAAGGTTAAGTGCAGGCTAAAAGCAGAGCTAATGTTTAGCTAACTGTACTGTGAAGTACTATGATGTGTTTCATAGTATTTCCATTGTTGTAGTGTTTTGTTGTCGGGGTCTGAAATGAAGTTCTCCTCGTATACCACTGAACCGGCCATGAGCTTCTTCTTCTTCTTCTTCTTCTTCTTCTTCTTCTTCTTCTTCTTCTTCTTCTTCTTCTTCTTCTTCTTCTTCTTCTTAAATCTATGTAGAACGCTTTAGAATTATAAACACTGAGTCAGTCGAAATCTAGAAAATATCACGGCCAACATTTACCGTGTATTTGGCAGCTGCTAATTTCATTACCTGATTGTGGTTTTATATTTTAACGCATTACAAGCCGACAGTTGTGATGTGTTGGTGTGTAGCTTTGTATCGTGTGTCTTTGTATCGTGTAGCTTTGTATCGTGTAGCTTTGTATCGTGTAGCTTTGTATCGTGTGTCTTTGTATCGTGTAGCTTTGTATCATGTAGCTTTGTATCGTGTAGCTTTGTATCGTGCAGCTTTGTATCGTGCAGCTTTGTATCGTGCAGCTTTGTATCGTGTAGCTTTGTATCGTGCAGCTTTGTATCGTGTAGCTTTGTATCGTGCAGCTTTGTATCGTGCAGCTTTGTATCGTGTAGCTTTGTATCGTGTAGCTTTGTATCGTGCAGCTTTGTATCGTGTCTTTGTATCGTGCAGCTTTGTATCGTGTAGCTTTGTATCGTGTGTCTTTGTATCGTGTGTCTTTGTATCGTGCAGCTTTGTATCGTGTAGCTTTGTATCGTGTGTCTTTGTATCGTGTGTCTTTGTATCGTGCAGCTTTGTATCGTGTAGCTTTGTATTGTGTCTTTGTATCGTGCAGCTTTGTATCGTGTGTCTTTGTATCGTGCAGCTTTGTATCGTGTAGCTTTGTATCGTGTGTCTTTGTATCGTGTGTCTTTGTATCGTGCAGCTTTGTATCGTGTGTCTTTGTATCGTGTAGCTTTGTATCGTGCAGCTTTGTATTGTGTAGCTTTGTATCGTGTGTCTTTGTATCGTGCAGCTTTGTATCGTGTGTCTTTGTATCGTGTAGCTTTGTATCGTGCAGCTTTGTATTGTGTAGCTTTGTATCGTGTGTCTTTGTATCGTGTAGCTTTGTATCGTGTGTCTTTGTATCGTGTAGCTTTGTATCGTGCAGCTTTGTATTGTGTAGCTTTGTATCGTGTGTCTTGCAGAATGTTTTTACTCTGTTCTGTTTGTTATTGTGCTTTCTTCGTTTTGACCGACCAAAAGACGACAGATGTGAATTATCTTAATCTTAAATGGTGATCTGAATAAATTACATGTTTAATTGCATTGTCCCCCTATCAAAAAATAAATAAAATCTGCAGCCCTCCTTTAAAACAAGTGTGTAAGAAGTTAGGCATTATGTAATCTTGCACCAAAACAAAACCTTTCCCTTCGTCCTTCAGATCAAAGGAGTGAAGAGCGGTCCAGACCCGGTCAGCCTTGACTACACTCTGAGAGGCAGTGCAAGTGACTGACTTCCCCTGACTTCCCCAGACGCCCCTATCTTCTCCACCCCCAGGTAGGAGGCCCAGCCCCCCTGCCGTCTCCTACGCCGGGCCGGTATGAGCTCCAGAGGGAGTGGAGGCCGCTCCAATGGCACACTACCACAAACCAAGATCTGCCAGTTCAAGTTGGTGCTGCTGGGCGACATGGCTGTGGGCAAGTCCAGCCTGGTGCTGCGATTTGTCAAGGGACAGTTTGATGAGTTCCAGGAGACAACCATAGGAGGTGTGTGTTGAACATCCAGAGAAATCTATTCAAGTTTAACAGCAATAATATATCAAAACATCCGTTTAGAAACTCGCACAACTCGTGCAGTTTAATCCAAGTCTCATTCACTTCACAGACGTGCAGTTTCACTTCCCTAATAGTAGGGTGCTAGTGAAGCTGCATGTTTGTGAAGTAGTGAGCACACGCCTGGATCCATGAGTCATTATTCTGACCCCACCCCACCCGTCTTGTCTTGTCCAGCTGCGTTCCTGGCTCAGTCGGTGTGTTTAGATGACACCACGGTGAAGTTTGAGATCTGGGACACTGCGGGACAAGAGCGATACCACAGCCTGGCTCCGATGTACTACCGCGGAGCGCAGGCTGCTATCGTCGTCTTTGACATCACCAAGCCGGTAAAGTATAAACAGTTTAATTAATGCTCTAGTTTATTCAGAGAAATATTAATCAATTAAGCATTAATACTGCATTTATTTAACTAATATTCTTATTTATACAATTCCTGCCTTTAAAAACACTTAATCATACGTACATCCCATTTTCAGCATTAATATTATATTATTAACAGTGCTGTTATTAAAGTATACATTTTCTATTTTATTTACATATTTCTGAATTCTATTTCTCCATATTTATTGTTTTTATATATTATCATAGTATAATGCAAAAAAAAAATATATATATATATATCCCTAGCAGTATACTGCCCAGCTCTATGCATACGTCATAAGGTGCGCAGTTTGAATAACTTGCTTTATTGACGTAGTGTTCGATGCCCTCTGTCCTCTTTGCCTGGTGTTTCCATGTGTTGGTGGTTTCTGTGACCTTGCTGCTGTGTTTGTGCAGGACACCTTCGAGAGAGCCAAGGCCTGGGTGAAGGAGCTGCAGAGGCAGGCCAGTCCTAACATTGTTATTGCCCTGGCCGGGAACAAGGCTGACCTGTCAGAGAGGAGACTAGTAGAATATGAGGTAAGACCCCAAAGTGTGTGTGTGTGTGTTTTATCGGCACTATGGGTGTTGTAAGTCCTCAGTCATGTGTGAGGCCGGTTTAGTGTGTGATGTCCCCAATGCAGTTCAATGAAAGTGCACTTCTTTTCATTGAGATTGTAGTCGACCAGGTTGGTTCACATGCAAACTGTTGACCTATGACTAGAGATGGGACGATATAGGAGTGTGTGATGAGATGGGACGATATAGGAGTGTGTGTGATGAGATGGGACGATATAGGAGTGTGTGATGAGATGGGACGATATAGGAGTGTGTGTGATGAGATGGGACGATATAGGAGTGTGTGTGATGAGATGGGACGATATAGGAGTGTGTGTGATGAGATGGGACGATATAGGAGTGTGTGTGATGAGATGGGACGATATAGGAGTGTGTGTGATGACATGGGACGATGACATTGTAGAGACGTGAGAATCAGAGCCTGGTTTAAAGTAGCATTATGCGACATGTTTGCTTTACCATGATGAAGTTTATGTTCCTCAACATAATGGCAGTAGAATAATGAACCTGTTGGCTCTAAGTTGATTCCCTATAAGCCTCCTATTCACAATGCGATCCTGTCTGCCACTGGGTACGACCCTCAGCATATACACTGCATCACTTCTCAGCAGAGAGCTAAGAGCAGCTGTCCCCAGGGGGCGGAGCAACCAGAATAACGTGTCTGTGTGCACACAGACGCAGATGCAGATCTGTAATGCAGTACAAATATTAGTTTCTTCACAAGTAATGTTTTAGTGCCAGCGTAAGAGTTTTAAGCAGATGTTGGGTAGTTCTCCTGAGTGTGTCCAGGATAGTCTTTTCATATCCTCCCTTACTCATCTCTGACTGTGGGAGTCATATTATATCTGTCTGCTTTCAATGGTGTAAAGTCCGTACGAGTCAGAACATAAAGTGCACGTCGCAGTGTTTGTATTTTTCTGATTTCATCTTTGCATTTGTTTGTGTGAAGGAAGCCCAGACGTATGCTGAAGACACCGGCTTGCTCTTCATGGAGACGTCTGCTAAAACAGCCATGAACGTCAATGAGCTCTTCTTGGCCATTGGTGAGCGTCCCGTCCTTTACATTCAAACTAAACACATGTTTGCTTAGTTAGTGAACGCATCTCAAACACACAACGTGGTTATGTTTCTATGATCTAGATCCAGGAATCCTTCTCAGGGCTACGAGACTTTGTGACATGAGGATTTATAACATTTATAAAACAAATGAGGCACTTTTATCCAACGCTTGTTCAAACACTTTGTACGTTTTAGTGCAGATTTAAATAACTTTAAAGTAGAATTTATACAATCCTAAATATCAAATGTTTGGATCAACAAAGGAAACGAAGGTATCCTGTAAACGTTGCTTTTGAAAACATCAGAACGTCTGTCTGAAGAGACGTTAGTGGAAGTGTATATGTGTAATTTGTTCCTGTGGATGTACACCACGCCTCCTCGTTCGTTAATTCTTCTAAAGTTCTATATAAAACATTTCTTTGTCTTAATGTAGCAAAAAAGATGCCAAAAACAGACACCCAGAACCCGACACATGCAGCGCGACACCGGGGCGTCAACCTGCAGGACCCAGACGCCCACTCCTCTCGAGCCTGCTGCGGTGGGAACTAGACCTCCCCCCCCCACCCCCCCCAGTATTCCAGCATCCGCACCACCACAGCCCTCCAACCATCCCGTCTCCTTCCACCAGCGTGCAGGGGCCGGCCTGATGCGGAGAAACTCCCCTTACCCTCCATTCATCCTCCTGTCAAAGCAGACAGAGATCCAGAGACAACGACTCAAAAGGAGAGAATAAGAGGAAAGGAAGCGTTGGAGAAGGTCGCGATGCGTCACGATGCGTCACGATGCGTCACGTGACCCGGAGATTCTGCCTTTGGTACAAGGAGAGGGCGCCTGAGCTTGAGGAGGAAAATAAAGAAAGTGGAAGCCTGTTGTAGTATTTAGCACTAATTGTGAATGTTCTTTCGTCTTCTTGCAGCGTTTCAGTCGCAGCCCTGATTACGTAAAAATGCACAAAACGAGCAGCGCACGCTGGCGAGCGGAGACATAACACATGGAAGCCATGTTGTTGGGCTGCGCTCTTCTTCTTCTCCTTTGTCAGAGCTTGCGCCCGCTTGCTTTGCCTCCTACTAGTGAATCAATCCAATCCTGCTGTGAATAATGCCACATAATAATAATAATAATAATAATAATAATAATAATAATAATAATAACAACAACAACAACCCTGGAATGAAACCATCATTTGTAACCCCCTCCCTGTCCTGCCTGACCCTCCCTGGTGTCACTGGCACCGTCCAGCCGCACGTTAGATAAGACCCTTGGCACAGTTTGCCCATTTGTACATATTTATTGTCCGGTACACTCCTTCCACTCACATGCCCCCCCCCGCACCTCCCTCCCTCTAACATTGTTTCTCATTGATGAATTTGGTCCAACAGACGTGTGAGTGTGTGTTCCTGAAGCATTTTGGGTTTGCTCGAGTGTTCATAAGGAAAAGTGACGGACTTGATCTGGAGCGTGTGCAGTCACACACACACACACACACACACACACACACACACACACACACACACACACACACACACACACACACACACACACACACACTAAAAAGAGACAGTTCACCCCAGAATACTTAGCATTTAAAGACGTCTTCTCTGCAGAGGTCATGCCCCGGTCACTGGACACCCACAGACCTTGTCGGGAGCAGTTCCATGTAGGAACTGTTTCCTGTGTGGCGGGTGTAATGCGGTGGAAGGAAAATAATATTTGGTCTTGATTTCTGCAAAGAGACGTTGCTCTTTATTTGGCGCTTCGAGCCCCCTGTAGCTCCGTTGTGTTGGAGAGAAGGCAGACACACTAAAACAACAGATTGATAAAGTACAGGCAGGAGGAAGATGTATTTCTGATCTTGTGGTGAACTGTCCCTTTAATTGAATTACTACAGTGGTTGATGGGGGCTATAAAGGTTCATCTCTGCACAGGTGACCTCTTGTGTTTAACGCGTCCCTCGTCCCAGAGCTAAAGCTGTTGCTCATTAACTTAATATAACGCTCTTCACAGTCGTGTGCTCGGTGGCTGCAGACGAGGAGCAACTGATGAAAACACAAAAAAGAAAAAACAGAAGTGCCTATTCCCAGTTTTCTTTTTGTGACGTTTGTTGTGCTTCGTAGGCAAAGTGCAGGAGAACCCACCCCCCCGACTGGCTTGTAAACGTTTGCACCCGTCATGTTGAACTGTATTGGCTGTATGGATGTAAAGAGATCTTGTTGAACACACTGTACGTTATATATTATTGTCTTCATTTTAAAGTGATGTTTTTAGCAGAGCACATGTGAAGAAGAAGAAAAAGACTAATGTTATAAATCTGTTTGATTTAAACAAATATTGTTGTCCGAGAAAATCTTTTGCTCCGCTTTATTTTCAGATTGTCAGCCGGGCGTACGAAGGCGTTTTAGAAGCGCAATGCCGTTTACAATTAAAAGCTAAAAGGATTTATTCCTCCCACAAACATTCACTCTGTTCTCCAGCGATCACGAGGAGCTCGTTGATTTCAGCACCTTGAAGATGTGAAGTGTTGAATGAACTATTCTTTCACTTAAACAAGGTAACAAAACAAACAAGAGGTCTAATGTGCAACCTTTCTGCAATAAAATGTCTAAAACCAACCAGACATAATGTTATATATTTTGTTCACTTGTGTATTTACATTATCTCTGTGTAGTGATTATAATCAGGGTAAAGGTGCGTTTTATTTGGCCACCCGTGAAGCCGTCACACCCCCCTTTTGAGCAGATTAAAAAGCACAAATGTTCTTTTTATCCAATTTAAATCCACATTTTTACCAAACACTTTTAGGATCTTTGCCTGTATTTGAACCGGATGAAGGATTTGAGTCGTCGGCCGTCTGGATCTTAAGTGATCAAAGAAACGAGCTGCGCAGGAAACACCATTTTTAAACGGGAAATTGCTTTATTTCGTGTATTTACCGGTTTTAAAATCACCGGTGCCAAGTGGGCTGTACAATAGTATACAAAGTAGTTAATTCATTTAAAAAGACAAAAGGATATTTTACTCGTCCAGCATCTTTACTCATTTCTGTCGTCTTCAAATTACAAGTAAAAAAACAATTATCAAAAAAATCTTTTTCCTAAAACGTCCTTTTGGTTAAAATATATAAAAGTCCGATTTGAATAAAGAGGAAACTAAATCCAGAACTGACCCGCCCGTCTCGTACAATCTGCGTTTAGTGCATTTGAATAAAGCCACGCCTCTGCTGCGTTGCGTCAGAGGCCGTATAAAAAGGCGAACAGGAAGTACAAATTAAAACTAAGTTTTCCAAATCAATAAAAGTAATAATGGAGAATTGTGCAGTGACGAACGAGTCCTCACGTCTCCTTCATCGCACCCTGACCTCTAATCCTCACCCTCGTCGTCCTCCACTGTTGTATAGATGACCTGGTTTCTGCGTTTGATTTTGGGCGTTGTACTTTTACTGCCGGGAGCCTCGGACTCGTCGCTGGTACGTTTTAGGATACGCACAGCCGAGGCGTCTTCGTCCTCGCCCTCACAGTCTTCTTCCCTTTCTCGCGTGGCGTGAGGCAGCGCTGCCGGGGTCGAGTGGGCGGGAGGAGGCAGGTTCATCATGTGGGATGGATTGGGCGCATCAGATTTGGGCGCGGGCAGAACCATGCGGCCGGGCGTGTGGCCTTCAGCTGCAGAGAGCTGATCTCCCTTCACTGCCGCTGACTTGGCCCCGCCTTCCTCCTCGCCCTCCTCTTCCTCCCACTCATCCTCTATTGTGATCTCATCGGGATTTATTGAACTGGAGAATCCCGAAGTGTCGGTCGGGTACTCGCTGGGCTCTTCCGCACTTCCTACACTATGCGCATCTTCATCGTCGTCGTCCTCCCCGCCGGTACTGCCCTGAAGTCTCCCCAAGTCGCCACCTCCCTGGCAAACGTGGGCGTAGAGGTCTGTGAGGCCGAACGTGGCGCAGAGCTCGGTCGTCTGAGGGTTGGTGGTACAGCTGGGAGGGGCATGGGGCTGGGGCTTGTTGGGGTCATAGGGCGGCACAGTCTGGCTAAAGTTGTCTGGAATGGCAAGTTCACCGCTGAGATCCTCCATCACCTGCATCATGGCCGCCTCTGAAGGTCTGAAGTCCCACCTGATGTTACAAAAGACAGCGAGCAGCGAGCGGTCAGAACAGAACTGCAGAAGGTAACGAAACACACGCTTCATGTTATTTCTGAGTTTGTGAGAAAAAGCATTAAAACTATTTTATCTTTGTGCGTTCAGATTGTACAAGATTCCTTTAACAGAAACATCAGTGTGTGAGTCACCTGCACGTTCACGCAGCTGCATTTAGCAAACAAGCATCATTTATAAAAATAGGTTAAGTAGGAAATATGCCATGCGAGTACATGCATGGACTTCTTCAGTGGAGCTTCGTTACTGCTCTAAGATTATTGTCTTTTGCGCTGCCTGTAATTTTACGTCTGTGTACCGGTCGTGCAGGCCGTTATTCTCCGGGGGGTTCCAGGGGTGAGGGGTGGTCCTCTGCAGATGGTTGGTGGACTTCAGAATAGCGAGCCACTCTGGATCATACTCAAGACCCTCAGATGAACCCGGTCTGTCTGGAAAATCCACAATCTGCACCACAGGTGTATAAATATAAATATATATATATAGAATACAGAATTCTAGACGTGAGCTTTGCATATTTAATAAAACTCACCTGTAAGAATTCCCTGTAGGGAAGACATTTGTCCAGGGAAAGGAATTTGGTGACACGTGGTGCAGCATTAGCTTTGGGCTAAAGACGAGAGTATTCACAGAGTTAGTGGAATACATCGATATATTAGATAATAATAAACTTTATGTATATAAACCTTTCATCACTCAAAGTGCTTTACAAGATAAACACATAAAAAGCACAGGTATTAAAAACAATCAAATAATTAATAAAAAAAGAGGAAAATAATAATAAAAACGTCAAAAACTATTTAAAGATAAAAGAAACATAAAACTATAAATATTAATAACAATGAAATCAGAAGTTGCCCGTTTTATTTGTCCCAAATCTTCGGTGCGTAACAGAAAGCTTGTAATAAAGTGTCTTTTCTTTTGGTTGGATTGACACCCAGAAGTTTTAAATCACAATCTAGACGCCGTGTTCCCGACATGGACGCAGCGAGCTGCAGAGAAACGCTCGCTCTTACCGCGTGCTGCATCACGGCAGCAAACTTCACATGAAGATGTGCAGAGAACCAGTAGCTGGGCTGGAGGTGAGCCAGCAGCTCCTCAGCAGCTGGACTTCCCAGAGTGTTGGACTCCACTTCCTGACGCAGAAACTTCTTCTTTCGCAACAACTCCCCCGTGCTCCCGTAGTAGTAGATTCCACGAGGCCAGTCGTGGCTCATGAAGATGTCCATTGGCTTCTGGATCTTGGTGTGAATAAACATTTATGAATATACAGAGTTTAATGTAGGATCTTTTAAAATGTGTGAAAGAGGAATCTGTCATATTTACCTGTTTCAGTTTGAACACCTCGATATTTCGGATGTGGTACACACTGCGGAGTGTGTCAGGGTTGTATGGAGGGAATTCATGGTGGCCTTAAAGAGGACACGTGATTGTCAACATACCGCATAGTGTGTGTGTGTGTGTGTGTGTGTGTGTGTGTGTGTGTGTGTGTGTGTGTGTGTGTGTGTGTGTGTGTGTGTGTGTGTGTGTGTGAACATCTTCAACCGTTTAAAGAATCAAACACCTCACCCCTTCTGAAGTCACGGGATTTGAAGATTCCAGATAAACCACCAATTCTAATCCCTTTGTAGCGAATAACACCAGCGTAACCTACGGAAACATGGCGGCGTCAGTCCTGGGATTTAACGGCGGACAGGTGGACAGAATAAGCACACGTACGGTCTGGTTCCTACCCAGATAATAAATGTTGGGTGCCACCCAGCCGCCATAAGGCAGCTCCTGCATGTAGTTGGACGCCTCATGGTTCCCTCCGATGAAGATGGTCAGGACAGGAGCCTTTTTCTCTCCAGAATAGTATCTGCAACAAAGACGGTGTTAATAAAGTTTTAGACGCCCTCACTCTTGTACTTTTACACACGCAAAAGGAAGAAGAAGAACTGACTTGTAAAAGGTCTGCATCGTTCTGTACTTGACTGGTACGGCCATGCACTTCAAGTCTCCTTCATTCCGCACTGCTTGGAAGTCTCCGCAGCAAAGCAGCAGCTCCACTTTCACCGCTTCCTTCTTCTCCAGATAGGCGATGGTCTCGTAGATCTTGTCCAGCTCGCCATGGCAACAGCCTTCTACCGCAATCTTCATGCTGCACAACCAGGTAAGCTGCTCCGCAGGTGGAAATCACAACGAGGGTTGGTTTGTATACTTGTGCCCGCCTCGGGGCCGGTCGGCCGCCACACACGGGGATGCTGAGGCCGAGGCGTTGTAATCGTCAGCTGTGAGGATGCAAACAAAACAAAGCTCAGAACATTGGTTTGACAATTAAATGTCAAGTTTGTATGAAATATACACGAGGACGGTGGGAAATAGCTTGACTCCTATTCGTCTTCATGCTCATCAACAGTGTCGTCAGTAAAAGCATTTAATAAACATTAAGAGGAAATTAAAATACAGGGCAAGAGTCAAGCATTAAACAAAAATTGCAATAAAATATGAAAACGATACTATAACAAAATAAGTGTAATAAGTACTAACTTACTGAACAGTTTGTTAGAATGAGAGCTGAACAGTTTGTGCAGGATGTGCACAGATCATCAGGGTTAGTGGGAATGAGAGGCAGGGGAACAGACGAACCTGAAGGGCGGCGGGACTGGGACCACTTTTAATTAAAACATAATATAGATATATTCAGAGATGCATCTGACGATAAGGACACAATTACTTTGGTCTTCTTGGTTTTGCTTTGAAAACGTGCACATTTTATCACTTTTATCTGACATCTTGACATTTAGCCTTGCACTTTGCAGAAATGTGTCTACTCTGTGTATTTAGTTCCAGTTTCTGGACACTATTAGTTAGCAACTTAAATTAGCCACATAAAATAACATGCAATAGCTAGCTAGGCTACGCAGTTAATGTACCATAACGTTACAGCGTGTTGAACCCCGCCTGCACACAGTGAAGCACATTGCTCGGGTAAGCATAGCAAAACAAACTAAGCTAACAAAGTGAGTACTTACAGCGATGAATGAGCAACTAAAGAGTGTGTTCGTCCAGTTGTATACTCCGTAAAGTCACAAACCTTTTCTGGAATTCATGTCTCTATTACGGATATAAAGAGACACGAAAGAATGAATTTTCCCACCTCGCATTCACCACTTAAAGCGCATGCGCAAGACGTCACCAGCTTGAGTAAATCCTCGGCAGCAGATTCGACACAATGTGAAATTCAATTATTTATTTTTAAGTGTTGTTTAGTACACGTACAGCTGCAATTTGTATTTGCTACACAGTCTGTATTTGTTTTATTATTTTTGAACCCATGATATATTTCATTAGTTATAACGAATCCAACTTAACGAGACGTCACCTACGTCACATTTACTTCATTGACAAGTGCACTGTGACAGACAGCTCGCCAAGTTAGCCGTGTTGTGTTTGTTGTGTATCCGCGTGCAGCCCGTAGAGGAATATAGTTTCCGGTTTTTGATTCTAACGCTAGCGAGGAGAGTGGCGTGATTTAGCCGCAGGTACTTTTTTTTTTTCAAAAAGCCGCTCACAGCTGCTCTGGGGGGCGGAGTGTCTGCAAAGTGCTGCGCCGATTGGGGCGCTCAATCGGGGGAAGAGAGATGGCGTGCTTGTTGGAGGCCCCGCTCCGCATCAGTGTGCTGTCTGTGAGTGTCACTCTCAAAATAACAAATAGCGTGGTCAGATAAAGCGTGTGCTGACTCCAACAGTTGGTGGTTAGCAGCATGTGATTAGGTCACATTAAGAAGCTAGCAGCTGTCAGACTGTGAAGGCTTTACGTCTTCTGTTAGCCTGCAAGCTAAGTTAACATGTAGCACTGTAGCGGTGCACCTACGTAGCTGATTGTGAGAGCAGTTTTTAATCCTGACCTCACCCGGACGGGCGGGGACATTCTGAACATGTGAAGGGATGCACGCGATTAATGTGTCCGATCGCCCCGTCGGTGCATTAAGGAAACCAAATCAAACAAACGAAGTACCTGTCAGTGTCACTCGGAATGAGTTAGCAGCTAACTGCTAACAGTGAGAGTGCTGTCAGTTCAAAACACGTTTAAAATAGTCCTCAATGCACAATGGAAGAGAAGTTGCAGGAATTATCTTGTTTTATTCCGACTACCCGATATTATTTGCCTGAAAGTATTGCAGCTTTCTATTAACAATAGCAAACTTAACGAAGCTAAGCTAGCTAACGTTATGTTCTCTAAGTAATGTTGGCTGAGCACTAGCATACGGTTAAGCTAGCAAAGCTAACACTGATTGCCTACTTCTTGAGGAGTTTTCTACTGGGTAAAATGTGCTCTGTCAGCAGCCGAAAGTACAGCAATAGCTATAGTGTGTTAATGTAATTTAATCTAGCAGGGTGCAATGGCTGTCAGGTGTAATTTGGCTAAATGTAACGTTAAATGTGTAGCTAAAACGTACATACTCCGCATTGCAAAAGTGAAACGCCCCCACTTCAGGTGCATGCTGAAAGGAGACTTGCTTTACCCGGGGGCCACTTTTACAAAATGAAATGAGGCCTGGGGCCAGTTAATAAACAAACATTAATACTAATTATCAGATCAAACGAATAATTAAAACGGCCATAACTCATCTTTCTTTTTCTGACTTAATAAATTAACTTGGCACAAGGGTTGAAATTAGGCTTATATTATATGAGCGATAAACAAGATATTTTACTGCATTTATTGCTGCATCTGCATTTTAATTGTAAATGCCCTTGGTTACATATGAAAGAGTTTATACAATATTAGCTAAACATAGCTGGATCCATCATGCAATCACTGTGTGTTAGAATCAACACAAAATGCTCCTACCAGGGACAGAATGAATAACATATGTTAATGTGAAATGCTCATTATGGGATCAGAACTATCCTTAGTTCTGCGTAAGGTTTGCTCCTCTTCAGGATTCAAGGATATGAGGATGTTCAGGATGCAGCCCGCCCCTTTGTCCTGGCATTTTTATATTTTCTATTATAAAGGAGGTCTATTAGTTTATGTTGATGCTTTTCATGTTTTAAGCTGAAATACAATGAGTGTTTATCAAAGACAGGTTTATGCTGCAGGTACAGAATGTTTAGAACACTTTGTCCGCAGCGTGCAGGCACCAGAAGCAAATGGTAGCAGCGTGTTGTGAGCTGGGTGAGGTTTGCTCCTCTGGGGTCGTGTGGAAAGTTCTGGTTGAAGCTGTCACTGACATAAACACAGTTTTCTGGTGTCACATGTATCCACAGCTTTTAAAGGACATGGAGGCTGCTGTATATGTTAGTGTGCACGACTGTGGGTCTATCAATGCTTTTATTTGAGTTAAATGATCAAAAATCAAGTTAAATTGCGTTTAATCGCTGTTGTTTTTATAACATTCCACGTTCTTTTTAACGGCTTTCTATTTTTCCTGCAAGAAATAGATTTGATTGCATGCACACGTATGGTGCGACAGGCTCTTTCTCTCAGACTTTCAACTTTAGGTTGTTGTTAAATTGATATGCATGATAGGTCATCAAGTATATTCAAATGCAATATATTCAAAAGTTGTGGGAAATATATATGTCAGTAAATGTTGTCTCTAATGTTGGTTATATTTGTCCTCTCACAGGAAGTCACTGCCACTAGTCGCCATTATGTTGACAGACTGTTTGACCCGGACCCACAGAAAGTGCAGCAGGGAGTCATGTAAGTCCAGAAAGACTTTATATGCGCACGCACGCACGCACGCACGCACGCACGCACGCACGCACGCACGCATAATATATTGTCTTCTCTAGTGCAGGCAGTAAATGACAGCCTGGTTCAGGTGATGGACTACACAGAGAGCTGACTTCATACAGCCAGTGTGTTTCAGCATGTGGCTAAAGCTCATATGTTTTCCTTTTTTTGTGCTAAACAACAATAAAGTTGCTGCGATTGGCTGAGTGAGCATGACCTCTATGTTTACATGCACAAGCTTTCATGTGACGTTCTATTTCAAAATGCATTTCAGTCATCAGTGTGACTTCAGATTTCTCTCTCTCGATGTGTTGACCTGGACTCTGACGGTTTCATCGTTATTTTTAACTTCTGAAGGAACGAGCTCTGGTTACAGCTCGTTTCGCTCCACTAGCCAAACACCTAACTGACTTGACTGCCTAATACAGCTGTACTTTTCCATTAGCCTCACTCACTCGCTACATGATATCATCTGGGGCACTTGCAGAGGCAAAGAAACAAAATGCAGTGCATGCAAATGAACTGGCTCATCCTCTGTCCCGACAGCATGTGGTGCATCTGCTCGATGTAAACGTTCTCTGTACCAATTTAGAAGAGTCGGCCTGGCTGACCTCTGCCTGCCTGCTCTCTACAACTTCTCTGGTGATTTAGCTGATGTGTGTGTGACCACGCCTGACGACTATTAACTAAACTTGTATTATCAAAGGACACCAATGCGTGAAACACATCTTGAATGACGCATAACATTACTTAAAGCATGTTTAGTTAATTTTAGATTAAAAGTTGTATAACAACAGTAACACATTAGATTAATGACTGAGCGTAATTCTTCACCAGTTTGCAGTGTAATTTGTATGATCGTCCGTGCCGATACATGTAGGTACAAGGTGTGAATGGAAATAGAGAAATCAAAGAGTTGTGTTACCCCTTTAATCTCTAACTACACATCTGGTCCCCTTGTACCTACATGTATCTGTGCCTACTTTACTGGTACTCTTTTAGTAGAAATGAAACTGCATATTGGGAAGAATTATGCTGCATGTTGCAGACAGTAATCCAAGTTTAAGTTCTTTATTTGTCCCTGAGTCTGTTCTGCCACAGTAGCAAGAAAAACAACAACTCAGGACAAGATACAAACACATGAATACAACAGTAAAAGGTGAACACATGAAGTATAAAAGGTGAAATATTAATGAAAGGAAAGAGAAATGGTTATAGTTGGAGATGTGCTGATGCTCCCCTTACCAACTCTTAAATGTTATTTATAACAAATAAATGGCCCAGATCGGTCCTCATCTGAGTTTATGTCTGACTTCACAGTGACATGAAGAATGCTGTCATAGGAAACAACAAGCAGAAGGCCAATCTGATCGTCCTTGGAGCTGTGCCGAGGTACGTCTCTGCACACCTTTCCACCTCCGATCCTTCCTTTCTCTCTGACCATTAACACTTTCATTCAATATAAAATATATATTTTCCTTACCTGTGGTTTTTTTATATCACTCTAGATTGTTTTGATGTGAGTTGCAAAGCAGTTTCATGAAGGGACTATTTTCTTCTAACTACAGCCGCCAACGAGTGAGCACGAGCAGATGCGCGCTTCTTTCTGCGCAGGGATACAGTTAGCGGGTGTAGTTCGGTAGACAGAAAATAGTCCCTACAGGAAACTGCTCACAACACGGTCTGTGGGTTATTTTGAGTAACCGGATCATGATTTCTGGAAAGAGACGTTGCTGTTGAGTTTATAAATTGCATTGTTTTGGCGCTTTTGAGCACCACAAGCCGAGGAACTATTAGCATCCTCTACGATGAACTTATGTGTTTGTTCATCGCTTCCAGATTACTGTACTTGCTCCAGCAGAGCTCGTCCAGTCTGGAGCTACGGACAGAGTGTGCCGTGGTGCTGGGCAGCCTGGCCATGGGCACCGAGAACAACATCAAGTCCCTGGTGGACTGTCACATCATCCCTGCCCTTCTTCAAGGTTGGATCTCACACACACACACACACACACACATGCATACTCATGTATGCAAATACTTACTGCAGAGGACAACATCTTTGGTGGGACAAAAAGCCAACCAAAGACAACCTCCAGTTTTTGTGCTCGCAGGTCTCCTGTGTCTGGACCTGGTCTTCATTGAAGCTTGTCTTCGATGTCTCAGAACGGTCTTCATCAGTCCAGTCACCCCCGTGCAGCTGCTCTACACTGTAGGTTGTCTTGTACATGTTCTGCCTGCTTTATACTCGTATACTGTACACACACATTCTGCTCCTGCAGATATTGTCAGTTCAGTGTTCCTCTAATTTTATGCTATTGCAAAGACATTTGAACTATTTATAGATCTCTTTATTGATTTTCCAAAACAAAGGCAACAATATAATAAATGTAAAGAATTCCAAACTGTACTCCCAAGCCCCTTCCTCAACCTCTGGCTTCTAAACCTACAAAATAAAACGTTTACAAACAAAAATTAAATTAAAATGTTAAAATAATAATAAATAATAGGAGAAAACCTTCTATATACAACAAGCAATACATATTAAATAAATAAATAACTCCTGATATTGTCACACTTACTGAAAGAGAAACTAGACCCCTGCATCTAAAAGTATTTTCTATTTAAACTTTTGTTTTGTAAAGCCTCCTGTGGGCAGGTGAGCAAATGAGTGTTAAGCTTCATAAATGTATGTTACAATTCTAATGCTGTGATTTTCCATTTCTAATAAACAAAACCAAACTAATCTCACGGCTGTCGTATTTTAAGAAATCTTAGGTGATGGAGGAGAACTTCCTCTAACGTCCTCCAGGTGCTCATCACGTTCCTCATCACTGAATGAAGGTGGACGGTTTCCGTTATTGAACTATAATGGTGGGTTTGCTTTCCTTTTAGGACCCCACTGTGATTCCCCATCTAATGTCTCTACTGAGCCGCTCACAGAGGACCCAGGAGTACATCACACAGATCTTCTCCCACTGTTGTAAGGTATTTGTTGGTACTCGTTCACACACAAACACAGTGGAGTCCGTCGCACTTAAAGCCAAACGAGATTCATTGTTGATTTGGACGTTTTGTTGTCTCCAGACCCCAGAGCACCAGACGGTTCTTTTCAACCACGGTGCCATCCAGAACATTGCTCCTCTACTCATCTCGCCCTCTTATAAGGTATACGGCCGCCTGTCTGTGAGTGATGGATATTTATATGATGTTTACACACACGGGTAACTCTGTACTTCTCCTCTCCAGGTCCGGATGCAGGCGCTAAAGTGTTTCTCAGTCCTGGCTTATGAGAACACTCAGGTCTCCATGACACTGGTGAATGGTGAGCCTCTTTCTTCTCTTCTCTTCACTTCTATTCTTCTCTTCACTTCACTTTTCTTCTTCTCTTCTCTTCACTTTTCTTCTTCACTTCACTTTTCTTCTTCTCTTCTCTTCTCTTCACTTTTCTTCTATTCTTCTCTTCACTTCACTTTTCTTCTTCTTCTCTTCACTTTTCTTCACTTCTCTTCTCTTCACTTTTCTTCTTCACTTTTCTTCTTCTTCACTTTTCTTCACTTTTCTTCTTCACTTTTCTTCTTCACTTTTCTTCTTCACTTTTCTTCTTCTCTTCTCTTCACTTTTCTTCTATTCTTCTCTTCACTTCACTTTTCTTCTTCTACACTTTTCTTCACTTTTCTTCTTCTCTTCTCTTTTCTTCACTTTTATTCTTCTTCACTTTTCTTCTTCTCTTCACTTTTCTTCTATTCTTCTCCTCTTCACTTTTCTTCTTCTACACTTCTCTTCACCTTTCTTCACTTCTCTTCACCTTTCTTCACTTTTCTTCTTCTTCTCTTCACTTTTCTTCTTATCCTCTTTTCTTCACTTTTCTTCTTCTTCACTTTTCTTCTTCACTTTCTTCTTCTCTTCACTTTTCTTCTTCTTCTCTTCACTTTTCTTCTTCTTCTCTTCACTTTTCTTCTTCTCTTCACTTTTCTTCTTCTCTTCACTTTCTTCTTCTCTTCACTTTTCTTCTTATCCTCTTTTCTTCACTTTTCTTCTTCTTCACTTTTCTTCTTCTCTTCACTTTTCTTCTTCTCTTCACTTTTCTTATTCTCTTCACTTTTCTTATTCTCTTCACTTTTCTTCTATTTCTTTTCTTCACTTTTCTTCTTCTACACTTTTCTTCACTTTTCTTCTTCTCTTCTCTTCACTTTTCTTCACTTTTCTTGTTCACTTCACGTTTTCTCTTCACTTTTCTTCTCTTTACTTTTCTTCTTCTCTTCACTTTTCTTCTTCACTTCACTTTTCTACTTCACTTCACTTCACTTTCTTCTTCACTTCACTTTTCTTCTTCACTTCACGTCTTCACTTCACTTTTCTTCTTCTCTTTACTTTTCTTCTTCTCTTCACTTCACTTTTCTTCTTCACTTTTCTTCTTCACTTCACTTCTTTTCTTCACTTTTCTTCTTCTACACTTTTCTTCACTTTTCTTCTTCTCTTCACTTTTCTTCTATTCTTTTCTTCACTTTTCTTCTTCTACACTTTTCTTCACTTTTCTTCTTCTCTTCACTTCACTTTTCTTCTTCACTTTTCTTCTATTCTTCTCTTCACTTTTCTTCTTCACTTCACGTTTTCTCTTCAGTTTTCTTCTCTTTACTTTTCTTCTTCTCTTCTCTTCACTTTTCTTCTTCTCTTCACTTCACTTTTCTTCTTCACTTCACTTTTCTTCTTCTCTTCACTTCACTTTTCTTCTTCACTTCACTTTTCTTCTTCACTTGTTGTGGAAGTTTTCCTGCTTTACTCTGGAGAGATGTATGTAAAATCAAATACATGGTGATAGAGACAGAGTTGTCTTTGTGCATTTATTTGCTGCCACAAATAGGCACCAGTTTCACAGAATACAGAGTAGTCTATGGAAGGGCACAGGTTGGAAGAAGACACATAGGCATTTTATACAATTTGGTTTGGAGACGAGGTGATGAAAAAACACAGGGGGCCGAGCCAAACTGCCCTTTGATGCTTGTACGGTAATAGTTATGTAAACAGAGTATTGGGTGATACACTCAATATTCTGTCTCAGTATGTTGAACAGTTTGATCAGGATTTGGGTGTGTCTTGTCTTTTGTTTTGATCAGGATTTGAAACATTTGGGTGTGTCCTGTCTTTTGTTAGTTCAGTATCAGTCTAATCAGGATGCGTCTGTCTTGTATTAACATGACCGGCACTTCTATGTTAGCATCAAATGGCAGTTGGCTTGTTTAACATAGGAAACTTATATAATTAAAACAGTAGACATTTAAATTGCTATTACATTCCTCTCTTTTGATCATATTTCTTCCTCATGACATTTACGATCGGACCCTCAGGAGCTTCTAGCTCCCTACACTGTTTAGCACCCATACTAAACTCTCAGGAGATTCTAAACTCCCTACCTCAGAAGATTCTGTCTTCCTACCCTGTTTAGCACCCACACTAAATTCTCAGGAGATTCTAAACTCCCTACCTCAGAAGATTCTGTCTTCCTACCCTGTTTAGCACCCACACTAAATTCTCAGGAGATTCTAAACTCCCTACCTCAGAAGATTCTAGCTTCCTACTATTCGTCCGTCGACGATTATAGTCTTTCACAAAATGTCATGAGGTTTGCTTACTTTAGTTTTTTTTTTTTTTTAAATGGAAATATAACATCTCACCGAGTTTATGGAGGAATTTGAGTTTGTTGGATCATGCGTAGTTAGGTCAGTTCCAGTCAGGCGCTGATCCTCTCTTCCCTTAAGTTTGATGTAGAGGAGAATTTCAAGAATTCTGGCGCGACCACCAGCGTCCTGCTGTTCCAGACGAAACTTGCGATGATCCCACTTCTGACACCAAGTTGTTGTGGAAGTTTTCCTGCTTTACTCTGGAGAGATGTATATAAAATCAAATACATGGTGATAGAGACAGAGTTGTCTTTGTGCATTTATTTGCTGCCACAAATAGGCACCAGTTTCACAGAATACAGAGTAGTCTATGGAAGGGCACAGGTTGGAAGAAGACACATAGGCATTTTATACAATTTGGTTTGGAGGCGAGGTGATGGAAAAACACAGGGGGGCGAGCCAAACTGCCCTTTGATGCTTGTAAGGTAATAGTTATGTAAACAGAGTATTGGGTGATACACTCAATATTCTGTCTCAGTATGTTAAATAGTTTGATCAAGATTTGGGTGTGTCCTGTCTTTTGTTTTGATCAGGATGCTACACAGGTTGAAACATTTGGGTGTGTCCTGTCTTTTGTTAGTTCAGTATCAGTCTAATCGGGATGCGTCTGTCTTGTATTAACATGACCGGCACTTCTATGTTAGCATCAAATGGCAGTTGGCTTGTTTAACATAGGAAACTTATATAATTAAAACAGTAGACATTTAAATTGCTATTACACACTTCACTTTTCTTCTTCACTTCACGTCTTCACTTCACTTTTCTTCTTCTCTTTACTTTTCTTCTTCTCTTCACTTCACTTTTCTTCTTCACTTTTCTTCTTCACTTCACGTCTTCTCTTCACTTTTCTTCTCTTTACTTTTCTTCTTCACTTCACTTTTCTTCTTCACTTCACGTCTTCTCTTCACTTCACGTCTTCTCTTCACTTTTCTTCTTCTCTTCACGTCTTCTCTTCACTTTTATTTTCTTCTCTTTACTTTTCTTCTTCTCTGCACTTCACTTTTCTTCTTCACTTTTCTTCTTCTCTTCACTTCACTTTTCTTCTTCACTTCAATTTTCTTCTTCACTTCACATCTTCTCTTCACTTTTCTTCTTCTCTTTACTTTTCTTCTTCTCTTCACTTCACTTTTCTTCTTCACTTCACTTTTCTTCTTCACTTCACTTTTCTTCTTCTCTTCACTTCACTTTTCTTCTTCACTTCACGTCTTCTCTGCACTTTTCTTCTTCTCTTCACGTCTTCTCTTCACTTCTTCTTCTCTTCACTTTTATTCTTCACTTCACTTTTATTCTTCACTTCACTTTTCTTCTTCACTTCACGTCTTCTCTTCACTTTTCTTCTTCTCTTCACTTTTCTTCTTCTCTTCACTTCACTGTTCTTCTTCACTTCACTTTTCTTCTTCACTTCACGTCTTCTCTTCACTTTTCTTCTTCTCTTCACTTCACTTTTCTTCTTCACTTCACTTTTCTTCTTCTCTTCACTTCACTTTTCTTCTTCACTTCACTTTTCTTCTTCTCTTCACTTCACTTTTCTTCTTCACTTCACTTTTCTTCTTCACTTCACATCTTCTCTTCACTTTTCTTCTTCTCTTCACTTCACTTTTCTTCTTCACTTCACGTCATCTCTTCACTTTTCTTCTTCTCTTCACTTTTCTTCTTCTCTTCACTTTTCTTCTTCACTTCACGTCATCTCTTCACTTTTATTCTTCACTTTTCTTCTTCTCTTCACTTCACGTCTTCACTTCACTTTCTTCACTTCACTTTCTTCTTCACTTCATGTCTTCTCTTCACTTTTCTTCTTCTCTTTACTTTTCTTCTTCTCTTCACTTCACTTTTCTTCTTCACTTTTCTTCTTCACTTCACGTCTTCTCTTCACTTTTCTTCTTCTCTTCACTTCACTTTTCTTCTTCACTTCACGTCTTCTCTTCACTTTTCTTCTTCTCTTCACTTCACTTTTCTTCTTCACTTCACTTTTCTTCTTCACTTTTCTTCTTCTTTTCACTTTTCTTCTTCTCTTTACTTTTCTTCTTCTCTTCACTTCACTTTTCTTCTTCACTTTTCTTCTTCACTTCACGTCTTCTCTTCACTTCACCTTTCGTCTTCTCTTCACTTCACTTTTCTTGTTCACTTCACTTTTCGTCTTCACTTCACTTTTCTTTTTCTCTTCACTTCACTTTTCTTCTTCTCTACTCTTCACTTTTCTTCTTCTTCTCTACTCTTCACTTTTCTTCTTCTTCTCATTTTTCTTCACTTTCTTCTTCTTCTCATTTTTCTTCACTTTTCTTCTTCTTCTTTTCTTCTTCTTCTCTTATTAATTAATTTATTCAAAGCATCAAATCACAAATTAATAAAATATTTGGACAACACGAAAACAGTAATATTATAAATAACACAAAAGATTAAATATAGTATATAACATCAAAACATGTGTGTATGTAAGTTAGTAGTTATTACTTTATATAAACACTATTTCAAGATGATTATTTGTCACATTCAGAGATTTTGTTTTGATTGTGTCCCTCAGTCTGTGATATGCAGTCATATGATTGGCTTCCTGTGAAAAATCTAATTTCTGAAATTATATTTGTCACATTTTAAGAGGGAGTGCATCTCTACCTCTTCTATTGTCTTCTTCTCTTCTCCACGTATGAGCTTCACCTTTTAACCCCAGCTTATCTCCATGTGTGTCCCCAGTGCTGGTGGATGGCGAGCTGCTCTCTCAGGTATTTGTCAGAATGATGCAAAGGGATCAACCCATTGAAATGCAGCTAACGGCAGCCAAATGGTGAGTGACATCAATTCATATGAATGAATAATAAATGACTATATTTCCTGTATACTGTTTCTTTGAGTGTGACCTCTTCTCCTTCTGTCCCAGTCTAACATACATGTGTCGAGCGGGTGCCATCAGGACAGACGACATCTGCATAGTGCTAAAGGTCAGGCTTTTCTAAAACCTCTGCTACCTCATCTATTCATCATCATCATTATTATTATAGTAGGGACACTTCTTTTATTTAACGTGCACCTGACTTCCTGTTTTACATCCAGACCCTGCCGTGCCTCGTGCGGATGTGCAGTAAAGAGCATTTGCTTGAGGAGAGGGTGGAGGGTGCAGAGACGCTGGCCTACCTGATGGAGCCCGACGTGGAGCTGCAGAGGATCGCAAGCACCACCGACCACCTGGTGGCCATGCTGGCCGACTACTTCAAATACCCCAGCTCTGTGTCTGCCATCACTGACATCAAGAGGGTGGGTCAGTGGGCCGGAACGGACCCTTTTCATGTGATGTGAACAAGACTAAGACCGAGTTGCCTCAACAAGGATTAAACAGCATCTGAGATTGGTTATAATCAGAACTAAAGTTTTCTTAATAAGGCAATTATTTATTCAGCACAATACATTATTCTGATCAGACTTCCAGACAGCACTTTGACCAGTGTAGTTATGCTCCTATAATAATCTATGACCCAATAACCCTTAGTGTGAATAAGTGAGTCAAACAACAAAACTTTATTATTTGGAAGTGAAGCCTTTTAAAATTCAAATGTTTTCTTCTTTTATCAACTTTAAAGTCATCTTTTTAAAACGAGTTCTGCCTCTGACTCTCCACTCTGTCGTCTGCAGCTGGACCATGACCTGAAACACGCACACGAGCTGAGACAAGCTGCTTTCAAACTTTACGCCTCACTGGGCTCCAACGACGAGGACATCCGTAAAAAGGTGACCTTTCCTTGGGTCTGTTTTTGTTCGCATATATAATTCTGCGCATACGTTTTTATATTCTATATTCCTCTCCTTCTTTTTGTCTTCAGATCACAGAGACGGAGAACATGATGGACCGGATAGTCAGCGGCCTATCAGAATCCAGCATTAAAGTCCGTTTGGCGGCCGTCAGGTACCCCCGCTCTGTGTTCTTAGTGTTTTTATAATAGTCAACACTTTTGTATCCACTTGTCTTTTTACTATCTTTTTGTAACTTTGTAATGTTAGTGAACCGATTTGTTGTAGTTTAGTTTTTAGATTATCAACTCGATGTCATTGTAAAAGAGGTTTGTCCATCAATGATCTCTCGAGTGTAAATAAAGTTTGAATGATTGAATTCTGAAGATATCAAATCTGGATGATAAACCAAACTTTTAACTGATTACATTTCTTACATAATGCATCTCTGATGAACTCTGATGAACTCTGATGATCTCTGATGAACTCTGATGAACTCTGATGATCTCTGATGATCTCTGATGATCTCTGATGAACTCTGATGATCTCTGATGATCTCTGATGATCTCTGATGATCTCTGATGAACTCTGATGATCTCTGATGATCTCTGATGAACTCTGATGATCTGATGAACTCTGATGATCTCTGATGATCTCTGATGAACTCTGATGATCTCTGATGAACTCTGATGATCTCTGATGATCTCTGATGATCTCTGATGATCTCTGATGAACTCTGATGATCTCTGATGAACTCTGATGAACTCTGATGATCTGATGATCTCTGATGATCTCTGATGATCTCTGATGATCTCTGATGAACTCTGATGATCTGATGATCTCTGATGATCTCTGATGATCTCTGATGAACTCTGATGATCTCTGATGAACTCTGATGATCTCTGATGAACTCTGATGAACTCTGATGATCTCTGATGAACTCTGATGAACTCTGATGATCTCTGATGATCTCTGATGAACTCTGATGATCTCTGATGAACTCTGATGAACTCTGATGATCTCTGATGAACTCTGATGAACTCTGATGATCTCTGATGAACTCTGATGAACTCTGATGATCTCTGATGATCTCTGATGAACTCTGATGATCTCTGATGATCTCTGATGAACTCTGCGCAGTGTTTGTCGGCTCATATTTGTTTCTTGCTCAGGTGTCTTCACAGTCTTTCGCGGTCGGTTCAGCAGCTGAGGACGAGCTTCCATGACCACGCGGTGTGGAAACCCCTCATGAAGGTCAGTGGAGTGGTGATGAAGTTTGTTTTGCATCTCTTTACATCAACTTGTATTTGTTCTATAAACACGTAGACTGAGATGTTGCTGTTTATATTTAGCTGCTGCAGAACGCCCCTGATGAAGTCCTGGTCATGGCCTCCTCTACACTATGCAATCTACTGCTGGAGTTCTCCCCCAGCAAAGAGGTACACGCACACACACAGACACACACGCACACACAGACACACACGCACACACACACACAGACACACACACACGCACACACAGACACACACACACAGACACACACACACAAAGACACAGAGAGACACAGACACACACAGACACCGAGAGACACACACAGAGACACACACACACAGACACAGAGACACACACACACACACAGACACAGACACACACAGACACAGAGAGACACACACAGAGACACACACACACACAGACACAGAGACACACACACACACACACAGACACAGACACAGAGAGACACACACACAGAGACACAGACACACACATAGACACAGAGACACACACACACACACACAAAGACACAGAGAGACACACACAGAGACACAGACACACACACACACACACATTTTTACACACACTATGATAATTTTTAAATATCTTTATTTACCTTTAGTAAAATATGTAGTTTGGCTGTTGTGCATGTTTGTCTCCCACAGTTGCGTCGTTGTTTCCCGCTCCTCCACACTGACTGTATTTAACCTTGATTTGCTTCTCAATCTTATGCCGTGTTGGATCTTTTAATTCAAGGGAATTGTGCGTGGAAAGACCTTTTTTAAAAGTCCCTGACTTGGATGTTTAAGAAGGCGTGAGAACCCTGTTCAATATTGAGACGTTTGTTTGTGTTGAGCTGCAGCCCATCCTGGAGTCGGGGGTGATTGAACTACTATGCAGTCTGACCCAGAGTGACAGTCCTGCCCTGAGAGTCAATGGGATCTGGGCTCTGATGGTAAGAACACTTTTTACTGGTATAGACTTCTTTCAACCATCAGAATCCTGGAGTGTTTATTGAATCTGTGCGGATGTTTTTTACTTTAATCCTTCCTCTGCTCTAGTGTCAGAGATAAAGAAGTCCGATGCAGTAGAGTTTCACTCTTGAAAAACAAGCAACAAAACCTGAGTCCACCTCGAGAACAGAAATATTGTTTGATCCTCACTTTTATTACAATCTCCATCCTGATTGGTTGAGAAATGGGGAAGATCGCCCCCCTTTCTTTACAAACCTGCTCTTTCAGCACTTTCATGTAGGTCACACGTGTGATATGTTCTCACTCGTGGTCAGCTGTTGCCGACTGCAGCTTTATGATGCGCCTGACCTACACACAACCCTTGTGTTTTGAACCTGCACAGACCTTTTTGGTGATTGGATGCCTGCATGCTTCCTTTGAGGTTATGCACCCATGGCTCGAGCTTTTCTCAGGTGCATCCATCACTTTTGATGTTGGTTATCCTCGGGGCCTTTAAACCTGCTGCTATACTCCTCTAGTTGCACTCTCGCAGACTCTGCCTCGCCACTAGATATGGATACAAGATTACACGCTGAATACATATTTTATTTTTATAATTTTAGAATGTAGACCAGTTTCAACACTCCACTAAGGATTATTTTCATATTAATTAATCTGCAGATTATTATTTATTTTAAATGAATCATTTATTCTATCGAATATCAAAACATTTTGAAAATATGTCCATCCAAGCCAGATTATTTTCCATTTAAAACATGTGTGTTTGTGTGTGAAGAACATGGCGTTCCAGGCAGATCAGAAGGTGAAGGTGGAGATTGTTCGGTGTTTGGGGACAGAACAGTTGTTCCGCCTGTTATCGGACCCGGACACCAATGTGTTGATGAAGACCCTCGGTCTGCTGCGAAATCTGCTGTCAACACGCCCAGTAAGAGACGCACACGAGCATGATTAGTGTTTTTAATGCCATTTTAAGCATATCTTTAAGATTATCGGGATAATATTGTGAATAGGAATCACCAGGATGAGTTGACATGAAATGTTCCTATTATTGAGTTTACATACATTCTTCAGCGATGTATTACAACATGCTGAGTCTCTCCTGTTTACTCTCCGCTCTTGATTTGTCAGCACATTGACCAGATCATGAGTTCTCATGGGAAGCAGATCATGCAGGCAGTGACCCTCATCCTGGAGGCGGAGCACAGTATAGAGGTCAAAGAACAGGTGAACATCTGCTTCATTCTTACAAATGGTTTTCATACAGAATTTTAAAAAAGCTGCACTGCAGAGTGGTTTTAACATTCTGCAGGTGTGAGTCTGTATTCATGTCCAGAGCACATCACAGAGAATCAGTTGGGCTGAGCCAAAGGTTCAGAAAACAGCCCTGATGTAACGCTTTTCTTCTGTCAGACGCTGTGCATCCTAGCCAACGTAGCCGACGGCAACACAGCCAAGGAACTCCTCATGACCAACGACGACGTGCTCCAGAAAATCAAATACTACATGGTACTTCATATAAAGTCTACTGTAGCTCCTCCATGTGATCAGATCACTGATGTGTGGTGTTGCTGCAGCAGCAGAATGCATACTGATGCATACTCTGCATGTTGTCAGCACAGAGTTCTCATGGGACGCAGATCATGCAGGATATTCATGCACTATATTCATGCACTATATTCATGCACTATAAGTATATTCATGCACTATAAGTATATTCATTTAGTATATTCATGCACTATATCCATGCAGTATATTCATACAGTATATTCATGTACTATATCCATGCAGTATATTCATACAGTATATTCATGCACTATATCCATGCAGTATATTCATACAGTATATTCATGTACTATATCCATGCAGTATAAGTATATTCATGCAGTATATTCATGCACTATAAGTATATTCATGCACTATAAGTATATTCATGCAGTATATTCATGCACTACAAA
>NC_041375.1:641811-646811 GCF_900634415.1 Cottoperca gobio | reverse complement strand
GTTCAATTCATTTTTGAAATTGTTATTTGTGTATCAGGCAGCATTTCTATGTTTTGCGTAACTCGAACGTGTAATCCTTAAAGTAAGTAAGTAAGTAAGTAATGTTACCTTTGTGTGTTTACATTGTTTGCAATCAGTTGATACAACTTCTTTAAATATGAAAACTCCATCATCTCATACACACTTTATCAACAGAGAAGTGTGTGTGTGATGCTTCCATCATCTCATACACACTTTATCAACAGAGAAGTGTGTGTGTGATGCTTCCATCATCTCATACACACTTTATCAACAGAGAAGTGTGTGTGTGATGCTTCCATCATCTCATACACACTTTATCAACAGAGAAGTGTGTGTGTGATGCTTCCATCATCTCATACACACTTTATCAACAGAGAAGTGTGTGTGTGATGCTTCAGTGTTGGTGGACAGAGTGCAGTGACAGGGCTGTACCAGCAGGGGGCAGACGATCACATGAGGTTCTGCATCTGCAGCTCTGTTTTAAGAACTGAACATCTGTTCACAGCATGTAGGGGACACAGCACATCTCAAACATTTAGGATGTTACTTCATCAATTTGTCAGATGTTATGGATGTGCTTTTATTTATTTTTCGAACATGCATTGTTTTTATTTCACCTTACTGCTTTATCTTTAATTATTAATATTAATATGATTTATTTTCTGGTGCTGCGATCTGTTTTGTTTTTATTGACATGCAGAATGAATAAAGCTTGTACATAAATAAACGAGAGCTGAAACATATACATCTATGGTCATGTAATACTGAGGACTAGGGAGGAATATGAGGAGTTGTCTCTTTATGCAAACCTGCTGCAGTTAGAAGAAGTCTTTAGAGGCTAATGTGGAGGGGGGGGGGGGGGGGGGGGACAGAAATTAAGGTCTGCAGCAAATAAGTTGCTGACGAGCACTTCAGGGGCCATGTTTCAAACTTTCACTGTCGTCCTCGAGGGGTTACGTCAGAGAGACAAGTTAGGAAGTTAAACTCAAATAGTTTCTTCTTTTCTTTTTAGTGAATATTGTTTTGCCTCAGTCTGAGCCAAGAAGCTCGTCATGCTACATTTAATACTGCTGCGTCTGACTTTTCCTCATCACACACACACACACACACACACACACACACACACACACACACACACACACACACCTACCCACTCCCCCTGAAGTTGCAGTCCCTGTACCCATCAGCTATGTCCCTGCTTATGAATTGAATAATTTAGGCTGTTGATGCTGGGTCGCCGAAACTTCCAAAAATGGGAAACTAAACAAAACAGAACTTTCTGTGACTGAACGAGAAGAAGTCAAAAGTTTTGCTTCAAACAGACAAAAGAACAAGAAACTGACACTTTGTGTGACTTCTGGTGTCCGGTAGCATTTTAAACATCTGGAGGTTTTACGTTCCTCCATCTCACACACACACTCACACACTCACACACACACACACGTACACACACACACACGTACAAACACACACACGTACACACACACACGTACACACACACTCACACACACACACGTTCACACACACACGTACACACACACACCACACATACACCGACACACACACGTACACACACACACACACTACACCACACACACACACTACACACACACCACACACACACACACGTACACACCACACACACGTACACACACACACACACACACACACACACACACACGACACACACACTACACACACACGTACACACGTACACCCACACACACACCACACAACACACTCACACACACACACGTTCACACACACACACGTACACCACACACACAACCACACATACACACGTACACACCACCACGTACACACACACACACACACACACACCACACACACGTACACACACACACACACCACACGTACACCACACACACACACGTACACACACACAACCACACCCACACCCACACACACACACACACACACACGTACACAAACACACACACACACACACACACGTACACACACACGTACACAACACACACACATGTACACACACACACACACACACACACACACACGTACACACACACACACACGTACACACACACACACACACACCCACACCCACACACACACACAGTATGTGTCGAGGAGGAAGCCGTTGGATCCATCATGTGTCACTTATGGAAGCAGCCTTGGCGGAGTGCCCTTCTAGTTTTAAATTATTCAAATGTATTCATAACTGTTTAGGTGTCATTTTTTAACATAATGCAATGAATGTACACGTGTGTGTGTGTGTAGGAGCTCACGACCTCCTGGGGTCCTCCGCAGTAGCTTCTAAAGTACAACAATAAGAAGAGTAAAGTGTGTGAGTGTGTGTAGTCTAACAATGACTTCACCTACACACTCGTTACATCTACAAACAGCATCTTCAGGATTACAGGCTTTAAAATAATAACATGAGCCGTGGTGCAGTGAGTACTGAATGTGTTTCATATCTCATCATGCAGTCAAGCCAACACCCCCCCCCCTCCTCTCCCCCTCCTCTCCCTTTAATCAAGTCTCTGCTCTCCCTGCCTGCTCAGCATACTCTCAATCCCCCCCCCCCCTTTGTGCCACCGTAATGTATTTTTAGCTCTCTTGTTCTAAACTTAGCCCTCAGCCTCCAGAGAGGAGCGCTCTGCGATGCGGGGGCGTGATAAGTGTGCACTTGCCGTGTGCCGCCGTGTGCTTGGCTGTGTGTGAGTGCGTGGGTGTACTTAAGTTTGCATTGCATCAATTATGTGTGTTCAAGTCATGCAGAAGTCAGAGTGCACGCATGTGAGTGCATGTACTGTGTGTGTGTGTGTGTGTGTGTGTGTGTGTGTGTGTGTGTGTGTGTGTGCTTGCAAGGACAAGAATGAGCAAAGTGCTCATTTTCTTATGTTTGGTGCAGCAGCACTTTGTTGTTCTCCCCGTCATGCTTCTGGTGCAGAGATTGAAGAGCCCCATCACACGCAGCCTCGTGGCCTCTGTGTGACGCTCCGTGCTCGCTGGCTGTGTGACTGCTTGTTCTTGCACATCTCATTGTTTGGCTCAAGGCTCCGCGGTCATGACAGTCCGTCTGCAGCCTGTCAGCAGCGAGCTGAAGACACAACCAGCACTTAGAGGATGGATGTTTGGCTTTCTTAACTTTTTCTGACAAAAACTTCTGCCTCCCTCCTTTCTTAGGAAACCCTTTCCACATTTAGTGCCCTAGTTTTTCAATTGCTACTTTCCCCCTTTCCTCTTTATCAACTTTATCTTATCTATTCTACACCCGACTCGCCTCTTTGCTGCTATGAACATTCTCATTCAACCTTTGGGATTGCCTCGTGAAGAACCTGATCACTGAGCTGTATATCTGCAGGCCTTTCCCTTCCTATGTCCATACACACACTCTCTCCTGGGCTGCAGGTACCAGAAGGGTTCTGCATGCACAACCAGGATGGACATCTGCAGCCCAGACCAAAGATAAGAGCAGCAGCTTGTGCATCCTCCAGATCCTGCTACAGACACACACTGATGATGTGCACATGAGCTCCACATGAGCTCCACATGAGCTCCACATGAGCTCGCTGCAGCAGGAGAAACACATGGCACTGCAGTGGAAAAGGAGGATTTGAAGAAAGAGCAGATCAGAAAATGAGCCAAAGTTCGCCTTCGTCTCTCCTCCCCCCCCCCCCCTTCCTCTTCTCCTCGGCTGGCTGGGCTATTTATATCGAGCAGGATCCAATTTTAGCAGCAGCTGCGGGGTACACAGCCAGTCAGGGACAGCCAGTGCTTCCCCCCTGCGCTATTTTTAGCGACAGGACAGCTTCAAACAGCAGCAGCGAGATATTCTTGTCTCTGTTTTGCTCCCTCTGCTGCTGCTGCACCAGCCAGAGGCGCAGGGTGTGTGCGTGTGTGTGTTTGTGTGTGTGATCGCAGTAGTTTAGAAAAAGCACTGCAAGGCTTGGGTGCACAGATGTGTGTGTGTGTGTGTGTTTTACAGTAGTGATGGAGAGGTCATGCATAGCATCCACATTAAGGTGTCTCTCAGGCTCCTATTGGCACCATATTAAAGGTCATTTTGCATTTGCACACGGTGGTGTGTGTGAGCCGGTGTGTTGTACACGCTGCCGCCATGACTAAAACATATTTACTCAGTTTCTTATTAATATTTATGAGGCCCTCACTGTTTTACATTGTTTGGTTGTTATCTTTTAATGTGGGCTCTTATTGAACACGCTCAAATGTTTGGATTATGTTGCAGGAGCTCAGAATAAAAGCTTTCCTCATTGTGCACCTGCAACATGGAACATTAAATCACTGTTATCCTTTCAATAAATGTTTTATTTAATCCTATCTGACTTCCAATGAATATTTGACTCGACTATGTATTAAATGAGATATCTAACTCAAAGTGTTTCCAAGTTTAAATAAAGGTTGAATGAATAAATGTTTAAATCATCCACTGGCAGCCGCGTGGCCACCAGGGGGCAGTATAACCTGTTCAATAAGAATACTTTGATTGTCCCCTAAGGGGTAATTAGAGACAATATGTTTTGCAAACACAAAACTTCGATCCCAACTCATCCGCGTGTGATTCTCTCGCCCCTCGGCACCGTGCACTCACGTCAGCCCCGTGGCCTTCTCGCAGGTTGTACGTGAGGTCGTGCTGGATCTCGCTGATGAACTTCTGGGCGTACTCGGGGTAGAGCCGGAGGACCTCGCGGAGGCCCTTGAGGCTGATGTACTGCAGGTCGCAGTAGGTCAGGGCCTTGACGTTGGCGTTGGTTTTGATCACCTGCTCCTTCGTCAGGGAGTCGGAGCCAATCAGATCTCCTTTACCTGCGCAGGCAGAAAGACACATACACACATTTATGAGTAGATGAGCTGCACATGATCAACAGAAGATCAGAGGACACATTTTACCTTTAACGACAGAAGACGATATATTCAAGACCCTTCAGCGTACGTGTGACCCGGGTTTCAGAATGTGTGTATGCATGTTTAAAAAG
>NC_041375.1:591811-636811 GCF_900634415.1 Cottoperca gobio | reverse complement strand
GTACAACATGTATGACTCTGTTCACCTGTAGTGTGTACAACATGTATGACCCTGTTCACCTGTAGTGTGTACAACATGTATGACTCTGTTCACCTGTAGTGTGTACAACATGTATGACCCTGTTCACCTGTAGTGTGTACAACATGTATGACCCTGTTCACCTGTAGTGTGTACAACATGTATGACTCTGTTCAACCTGTAGTGTGTACACATGTATGACCTCTGTTCACCTGTAGTGTGTACAACATGTATGACTCTGTTCACCTGTAGTGTGTACAACATGTATGACCTGTTCACCTGTAGTGTATACAACATGTATGACCCTGTTCACCTGTAGTGTGTACAACATGTATGACCCTGTTCACCTGTAGTGTGTACAACATGTATGACTCTGTTCACCTGTAGTGTGTACAACATGTATGACTCTGTTCACCTGTAGTGTGTACAACATGTATGACCCTGTTCACCTGTAGTGTGTACAACATGTATGACTCTGTTCACCTGTAGTGTGTACAACATGTATGACTCTGTTCACCTGTAGTGTGTACAACATGTATGACCCTGTTCACCTGTAGTTTGTACAACATGTATGACCCTGTTCACCTGTAGTGTGTACAACATGTATGACTCTGTTCACCGTAGTGTGTACAACAATGTATGACTCTGTTCACCTGTAGTGTGTACAACATGTATGACTCTGTTCACCTGTAGTGTGTACAACATGTATGACTCTGTTCACCTGTAGTGTGTACAACATGTATGACCCTGTTCACCTGTAGTGTGTGTACAACATGTATGACTCTGTTCACCTGTAGTGTGTACAACATGCATGACCCTGTTCACCTGTAGTGTGTACAACATGTATGACCCTGTTCACCTGTAGTGTGTACAACATGTATGACCCTGTTCACCTGTAGTGTGTACAACATGTATGACTCTGTTCACCTGTAGTGTGTACAACATGCATGACCCTGTTCACCTGTAGTGTGTACAACATGTATGACCCTGTTCACCTGTAGTGTGTACAACATGTATGACCCTGTTCACCTGTAGTGTGTACAACATGTATGACTCTGTTCACCTGTAGTGTGTACAACATGTATGACTCTGTTCACCTGTAGTGTGTACAACATGTATGACTCTGTTCACCTGTAGTGTGTACAACATGTATGACTCTGTTCACCTGTAGTGTGTACAACATGTATGAATGTTACAATACATATCTTTAAAGGAGCTTTTCTCTAAAGGAGCTTTTTCTCACACTCTTCAGCAGAAGTCTCCACTTCAGCAGCACTTACATACACCAAACTCTCCACTTTTATTCCTCTCTATATTCTGAAGCTTTGTGCAGAGGGCTTTGTTCACATGTCACTCACAGCTCATGTTATACACGCTACACTGATACACCTTTATCCAATGTTCAGATTTATGCAAATTTGCACACATTTTATAAGAAAATGCCTAATTTGCTAATATAAACATACAATGTCAGAACCCTGGTCACCTGCAGTGTGTTCCCTTAATGCAGGTTTAAAGGTTTACATTGTGTTGATGAAATCAGTGTAATATTCACTTATAGAAGTGAGTCCGCTTTCCTCTCACCTCATTGACGTCTATTCCGTTGTTGACCGACCAGGTGGTCTGGAAACACTCCAGCATGCGCTGCTCCAGAGCTTTGGGCAGCCGATGCACCCGGATGAAGTCCTTCAGGTCCTTGGTGCGGGTGTGGTAGAGCGAGCGGCGCGAGTACATCCTCTGGATGATGGCCGTCACGTTACCAAACACCACTGCGTGCATCAGCGCTGCAGGAGAGGAAAGGTGGCGTTATTTTATTGCCTTTTATCTCGACGGCTCAGGAACATCCCATAATGCCTCTGCACAGCAGGGCGCTTCATAGGGCGTCTTTATAAGCCCCAAGAAGTTAAAGAGCACGCAGCTTAACAGGATTTAGCTGCTCTGAAACCACCACAACGCACCGCCTCACGTGGATTACTGAGTTCACAAAACACATAACTGAAGTGATAAATAATCTTTTACTTCAGCAACAAAAACTAAACTATTGTTCTAAAACCCGAAACTGCTCTAACCCCAGAGTGAGCGATGCGTCTTCACGTCCATTAAACCCTTCCACACTCCTTGAACGTGAACACAGTTCAGCAGCTGGAACTTTATATCTTTTAATGTACTTCCCTGACGGAGCGCTTTCTCTCCCCAAATGTCGTTTCTGCTCAAGTAGAAAAGCTGCCGAAGAAGCGTTCAGACCTCCGGACACGGACACAGTCCACTGACACCCAGACTAATGACATTACTTTAGGACGACTGCTCCTGCAGGCACAGCGACCCACCTCACAGATGTATAAATATCTTTCCGTTGCAGCTGAAGGGCACACACTGCTTCAGGGACGCTCTGCGCTCGACACACACATTCAGAGATTAATGGAGCGATAGTCGGCTCTCTTATACAGGACTATATACACATCTCTGTGGGTTATTAAAAATTATTAAAACTTTATTTATTTATCAACAAACTCCTGAAACAGCAGCAGTGTCTCACCTGTGGATTAATACATATCTGATGCCGCACTGAGTATTTACAGCACCGAGACGGGGAATGTGGGGGGGAAACAAAACAGCTGGGACTGTAGGCTGATAATATAATATATAATTATATATTAATACACTCAGTGTCGATGTTATAACATTACATTTAGGAAGGTAAACAAAAGATTTAGGCACTTTAGCCCCTTTCACTGGAACATAGCAGCTTTCATAATTCTATCATCCAGGAAATGTTGTGCACAGACAGCAGTCAGTGTCTGAAGTGTGTGTGTGCGTGTGTGTGTGTGTGTGTGTGTGTGTGTGTGTCCTCTGACCATAAATCTTAGCATTTCTCTCACCAAATAACATTTTATTCGCTTCATTTTGTTCTCACTTCTCGTTGCATTGCTTTCTTCAGCAGGTGTCACCGTACTGTGTGTTCAGATTCATATCCTTTTATCCATCCAACTTAATGTTATTACAAAAGGCGACATGTTTCTTCAGCTTGTAAAAAATGAGGCTGCATCGCTGCATTTGATATTTGAGTGTTTAAAGGCAAAGGAAATAAAGTATTTATAAGGCTTATTATGAACAGTTTAGTTGTTTAAGAGACGTTATTAGATCGAGATCTGCAGATGTTCAAGGTTGCTTTGTTGGTTTCGGACATAGAAAAGTGGTATTAAGTCAAACATTTAATCAGCGCTTGGATTTCACACCAAAATACTAATAGTGATAGACAATCAATCTGTAGTCAATAGTGAATGGATTGTTTTGCATACAAAGTGTGTGTGTGTGTGTTTACATCTATTGTAGAACAAAATGTGCGCAGCTGTGTTTTGATGTCTCACTGGTCCCAGATAATGAGCTGAGTGAGTACTTAGGACTGAGAGGAGAAGAAGAGCTTCAGGTCCAGAGAGGAAACACTAACATGCATCCAAAGTGGAACTAAATCACACACACACATCCTTGCTTTCCCCCCTCGCGAGGCCTGCATTATTCCCCCCAATTGTGGGGTCCACCCTTTCTAATTGTCCTAGAGCTCTGTAAAGACAACAAAAAACATTCTAGCATTCAGAACGTGTGAGGTCCACCATCATACACACATATTTCTATCACAGTTACTGTAATGGTTTTTCCTTGTTACCTAAGAAACTTCAGGACAGGGTTACATCACACACACACACACACGCACACACACACACACACACACACACACACACACACACACACACACACACACACACACACACACACACACACACCTCACCTCCTATGAGCATGGTGCAGATGGAGAAGATCTTCTCTGAGTCCGTGTTGGCTGACACATTTCCAAATCCCACACTGGTGAGACTGCTGAGAGCGAAGTAGAGCGATGTCACGTAGCTGCTACGCATCGACGGTCCGCCACCCAGCACCCCGAAGCTCCCGCCCTCGGTGCCCGTCCCCGACACGGCCTCGCCTCCAGACATGTTTCCATTATAGTGGCTGGAGTTCCAGGAGCCCTGCGCTCTGACCTCTGACCCCGACACGTTCCACTGACTGCTGTTGGCCGGGAGGTTGCTGACTGTGGCGGAGAACAGCGTGGTCAGCGGGGGCAGGAAGTAGGGGGTCCCCAGACGCTTGGCCAGCTCATGGAGCCAACCTGAGAGAGAAAGAGAGAGAGAGAGAGATTAGTTTAAGTGTTGCACATTTTTACTACGAAACGGTACAACAATTCGGCACGCATCTTTTACAGTCACCTGAGATAAACGAAATAGACGGTATTTATCCTTCATCATCTCCAACAGCACACAAAGTTCTTACTAAATCCGGTTATATATATGTGTAAGGGTGCTTTTGTGTACAAAACATTATCTTCTATATATAATATTTCATAACCTTGCAGGACCTTGGGGGCTCTAGAAACACCCTCAAAGAGGTCATTATGCATTATATGCAAATGAACAGGCAGCCATTCAGCTTCAGAGGAAGGAAAAGTAAAGAAAAAGAAGATGGGACTGGACCAAGAAAGCAGGAGAAAGAAGAATGTAGGAAGTGAAGAAGGATAAATTATTGACAAAACAGTGTGTGTGTGGATGAATGTTGAACCCAGTCTGAGCCCCTGACAGCAGAATCTGAAAAGGAAAGACGGCAAGAGAGGGAACATGAATAATACAATATGGATGCATCTATTCATTGATCTCCAGCATCAGCGCTGACCTTGTGTGTGTGTGTGTGTGTGTGTGTGGACAGTGAGTCCAGCCTGGCAGCATTAATAAGCAGAAGTGACAATCGAGCTGTGAACAGAGTCTCAGTGAAGCAGCTAAACCAACAACATTAGAGGATTTAACACCTGAGTAGTTTCCTAATTACTTTGTCATTAGCACAACTTAACCTCGGCCTTCCCGGGGAAACGTGGACCTGACTAAGCCATGATATATTATATGCATGGAGTTTGGAATATATAAAAAAACAACAAAGAAAAGATTGTATCTTGTTATTGCATACGGGAACGTGAAGGCCATTACTGATATACTGATTACTGCTATAATAAATATGCAAGTCTGAGACAGACGTTGAATTAGGCTGCAGGAGGGCAGGAGTGTATTGTGACTCATGCTCGGCCTTCATCGGGTCCCTTCATGACACTTTATATTTAAATTTAAAACAGTCTTAAACCACCTGACTGCCTGTGTGTAAGTAAATCAATTACTAGGATGATAGATGGTTTTATTACTCTCCATAAATGTTTAAATTCAACAACGTCATCGCGGCCGTAGTCGCTAAAGAATCTACAACAGCCATACGTGAAGCATACCAACAACAACCAGTCATGTTTTATTAGGATATAACTAAACTCAGGTTTTAATATTTAATATTTAATATTTTTTTTATCAGTAACCTTTATATTCAGGGCGCATCATTGTGTGTATCATTGATTCTTGTTGCTCTACCGTTAAGAAATAATCAAATAGCTGGAAACTATATTATTAGTTAAATGGATCATCAATTGATTTTAGTTTTTATTAAAGTGCTCAAGACTGCACTTTGTGGAATTGACATGCACTCTGCCATCTGAGCGTTAGAGCGAAACCAGAGGAAGAGGAAAGAAATAAAAACAACAAGAGAAGGAACCGACCAGTCGTTGTACAACAGCAGAAACTGATACAGTCCTGCAACACATCCTCAAACCGCTGGTGCTAATTCCACTGGTGGATCATTAAGTCAGGCTTTGACGTGCAAACGGACTCTGTTCACAGTGTTTCAGCCTCTCTGCCTCTGTCCGAGGGGAGGGGTTCTCTTCTGTTTAGCAGACACTTGTGAGCTGTGACTGAAACCTAATCATTGTAGTGGAGCTGCTGTGATCTGTGGATTTCAGTCCATTCAATAACACAGGTAGCAGCGCAAACACATCTCAGTGAAGGCATATGGCAAAGTAATACAATACATTGATACTTTTATGCATTTTAAGTATGAAGTTCTCGCTCCCAACTCCACTTAGTATCTTTCTTGCACGTTCAAAAGTCAGATGTGATACAGTAGTCAATGCTAGGTAGTCAGTGTGCTGGTCTGCTGACAGCCTCCACAGAAAGAACACGTACTGCTACAGTCACTGTTGTTTACCTCAGTCAAACAAGCCCCCCCCCCATCATGTGGCCGCCGCCAGCTGACTGTTGAAGCCAGTGTGAGGAGCCTAAAATGATGGTGATATTCTTTATTTTTCTTATTGTCAATTAATGGATCCTACTAAAAGGAATGTGCCTGTGTAGCCACGTAAAGCTGGGATATTGCTCTGTGCCACAGTGCTCAATTAGAAACACATTAAAGATTTAAAAACATAGCCACACTACCATCCTCGAGAGAAGAACATGTGTATTAATCCACAGCTGAAAATAGTCCCCAATAAAAACATTTAGTCCTTTTTTGATAAAAGCTACAGTGTGCACAGCAGGGCTGAACAATTACTCAAAACTTTATTGAAATGGCAATAAAGTGTACTGCAACTTTTACATCGCATGGAGCCATATTTGTTAAATGTGTATCAACAAATACCAATTTATATTAAATATTGTCGATTCTACAGACTTAGGAAAAAATCTTTGTCTGGTAGAGATCCCCACACAAATAAAACCACTATTCTTTTAAAAATAAAGATAATTCTGTGAAGGAATTAATAATAATAATAATAATAATAATAATAAATTGTATTTATAAAGCGCCTTTCAAAGCTAAAAGCAATCCCTCTAATATCACAAATCAAATTGTAATATCAGTCAAAAATAATCGCAATTACATATTCTTTTCACAATCGTGGCCTCGTACACATGTTTTAGGAAATCACTGAGCCTTTATAAAAAAACTAAATAATTTATATTTGTGAGCCACTTTGAAGGAAGTCCATCTTCAGTAGGAACCAGTCGGCTTGGGATGGATCGTCACCGGTCAGGAAGTTTAGATCTTTTCATGGGTAGGGATGAGAACTGGTTTGTCTCTGAGCTTATCGATGCCTGGAGGTTCTTCTGTCAGTTGCACATCGCAAAACAATGACGTTAAACTGATGCCTCCACACTGCTGGGAACTTGTAACAGGAACAAGTCACAGACGACAACAGTGCTGCTTGTCTGTTAAATGATCATTTCAAGTGAGGGTGGAAACAGCAGCATAGTGTCTCCACTGGTTCTGTTGTGGCGAGCCACGGAAACATCTTTGCTACCGCAGCAAAAGAAATACAAATATCAGGATTCAATAAGGGAATCGATAAAGAATTGGACCGATAAGCAGAACCTTTAATGGTATTTGTGTCAATAGAATCTTCTCAATTGATTCCTAGTCATGGGGTTTGTTGACAATCAGAAAAGTATAAATACCACCTGATGCAGCTCCTCTCAGAGGCGGCTAGATGTGTGTGTCTTTTTCCAAATGAAGATATTAAATATTAAAGAAGGTTACTGTGTGTTTCGTGTTGTTCTTCCTCGACTGACAGCAGCTGTAGTTGGCGCCTGCTTGCCTCTCTAAGGCCAACGAAAGCTGTTGCAGAAATTTGGATTTTACCTTCAGAACACACAAGATGACCTAAAGATTCATTTAGAAACCTACAGTATGCATGAACACATGTCCACTTCTGTATCCTCGTGTCCAGCTCAGTACACTCTGTCTTGTTTGTGTGTATGTGGTGATTAAAGCTCCATGAGGGCCTGTGAGGACGGCCTTCGCTCCACTACCTCTGAATTATTGACAGCCCTGGCCTGCAGACATAACTGTACTTCGTCCGAGTACTAGCCAAGAGACTACGCAGTTCAACATATGTACACGCCGATATCAGACTTTCATTGTGAATCACAGTCGTGTCGCAGAAAGGTCAGACTGGACCTGGATCCAAGTCTGTCTGGATAGTAAATGGAGGAACCGCTGACATGAATTGACTGCAGTGTCTGTCATTATGTCGTTGGCTGAAAGGATAATAATATGTAGGCTGGTACAAATCAATGAGCAAGAGAGAGATGGAGGGAGAGTGAGAGACAACCAGGAAGAACAGGTAGAGAAGTAACAGGTGTATAGATCTTGTTATGTGTCCCTGAAGGCAGCATAGCTTATATCTGACTCAACAACCTGCTGATGCTTAACTAGAATCAAATGAAGGCCACGCGAAGACTGATCTTTGCCCAAGTTCATCGTCAAAAGGATTATAGTCGGCTCCCTTGGAAACTGCATGTCTGTTTGTACGCGTTTACACGTTTATCACATTGTGAGCCGGAGTTTCATGTCACCCGCAGGACTTGACATCCTCCACCGAGACATGCTTGTGGAATATCAACAAAGCCACGTCTTATTAAAAGCATCGGTCGTGCTGAAAATTGAGACATGTGGGGGCCGTCATTCTGCATAACTGCTTCTGCGCCTTTTGTTGTGCAGAGAAAATGACTGACATCACTCTGCTGAGGTTTATAAGTGTTGTCTTAGATCTGTCTGTCAAGCAAGACAAGGTAAGTGAACCTGCAAATGGTTAAAGCTGAAATAGGAAGACTTTGATGTAAGAATCTAAACACATCAACACAATGAAGCACAGTGAGGGGCAGACATATCATAAGATCTCATTTAATCTGCCATTGGGAACACTAAAAGTGTTTTTCCTGAGGACAGAGCTCACAGTTTAATTGAGGAAAGTGACGGAGTATCCAATTCTACATTTGCTCGATTTGCCCGAATGAAATTCCGGTGTCTGGCACTGGCACCATATTTTACAGTAAAAACACAGTGACAGTTAAAAATGTCCACTAAACGCTCTCCACCTTCAGAACATGGACCGTAAAGCTGCTTCAGTGAGGATGTTTCCATCACTCCCGCCCCACAGACACTAAATATAGAGCTGAGGAGAGCACAGTTTAATGTAAAGACCTCGTTTGACAACAAGTGAACGTTAGTAGCTTCACTGATGGAGGTTTGTACAGCACGCCTGTGTAGAAGAAGAACATGCACACTCCACACAGGAAGGCCCCATCATGCCGATGGGTTCGAACCTCCGAAAAGTGAAGCCAATGCAGAAGAGTCTTAAAGCTGCAGTCTCTGTAACCTCCAGCAGGGGGAGACTCCTCTGGTTGTATAGAAGTCTATGAGAAAATGTTTCTACTTCTCTGTAACATCCAGCAGGGGGCGACTCTTCTGGTTGTATAGAAGTCTATGAGAAAATGTTTCTACTTCTCTGTAACCTCCAGCAGGGGGCGACTCTTCTGGTTGTATAGAAGTCTATGAGAAAATGTTTCTACTTCTCTGTAACCTCCAGCAGGGGGAGACTCCTCTGGTTGTATAGAAGTCTTTGAGAAAATGTTTCTACTTCTCTGTAACCTCCAGCAGGGGGAGACTCTTCTGGTTGTATAGAAGTCTTTGAGAAAATGTTTCTACTTCTCTGTAACCTCCAGCAGGGGGCGACTCTTCTGGTTGTATAGAAGTCTATGAGAAAATGTTTCTACTTCTCTGTAACCTCCAGCAGGGGGAGACTCCTCTGGTTGTATAGAAGTCTTTGAGAAAATGTTTCTACTTCTCTGTAACCTCCAGCAGGGGGAGACTCTTCTGGTTGTATAGAAGTCTTTGAGAAAATGTTTCTACTTCTCTGTAACCTCCAGCAGGGGGCGACTCCTCTGGTTGTATAGAAGTCTGTGAGAAAATGTTTCTACTTCTCTGTAACCTCCAGCAGGGGGAGACTCCTCTGGTCTATAGAAGTCTATGAGAAAATGTTTCTACTTTTCTCTTGATTTATTACCTCAGTATCAGTTTATGTCTCAATCTGTAGTTTCAAGTCTTCTTCAACATGATGTTCATTTAGTAACTTATGGAAACATTTAAACTAGAGGATAAAGTAGCGTCTGCTTTAGGGCGGGGCTACCTGTGATTGACAGGTGGCTACCACTGAGTTGTCAAGTTTTACAATTTTAACACTTTCAAATGGGTTTTTTACTTTCATGAAAGTCAATTTTAACATTTTGGTGGCATAAAAATGGCTTTTTCAATCAGTCGTACTTCGCTCCACCCTATCATGTCACTTCTGGTTCCAAACAAAACAAGATGGCGCCAAAAGGCCAAAGCTGCAAACCGTAGTCCACAAACCACTGTGTGACGTCACGGTGACTACGTCCACGTCTTGTATACAGTCTGTGGTTCTGAACACAACATGTGTTCCAGTGAAAACACTCAGTGTGTGTAACTGTGTGTTGAAGAGTACTGACCAATATCCCAGGAGCCAGGACTTTCGATCTCCTTGCGACCGATGAAGTACCAGACGCAGGCCATCCAGTGGGCCAGCAGGGCGAACATGGA
This sequence comes from Cottoperca gobio, assembly GCF_900634415.1. Lineage (NCBI taxonomy): Eukaryota > Metazoa > Chordata > Actinopteri > Perciformes > Bovichtidae > Cottoperca > Cottoperca gobio. The sequence goes on along the minus strand of NC_041375.1, from coordinate 626,482 downwards.
CATCAGCAGAGTGAGAACCACAGCGCTGTACTGCGAGTATCGCTCCAGCTTCTGCAGCAGCCGCAGCAGCCGCAGCAGCCGAACCGTCTTCAACAGGTGGACGCCAAAGTACTGCAGAGAGATACGTCACTCTTAAATATACAAGGAATCATCCTGCAGAAGAGCCGTCATGTTGATACTCAAGGATCTAAACTGCTGAGTAATCTGTATTTCATTTCTTTAATTACAAGCTATGAATACTTTATTAGTGCAGTTAACAGTTTTATTGAAAAGATAAATGTGTTCTTCATATGAAATGAAACATTTACAACCTAATGCCTCATTGTGCATGCATGTGCAGTCATTTAGTCGCAGTTTGAATGATGTTTCAGGATTCTGGAAGCCTGGAAACACAAAGTAATGAGACCTGCAGCGTGCGCTCTGACAGCAGGACGGCTCGGTGCCATGTGTTTGTCTGTTAAGCATCAGTTTGGATGAAATGCTGATCTAATAAAAGGGAGCCAACGACACTATGCATGTGTGAGTGTGGATAATGAAGGCAGGAGACGGAGTGTGTCCGTCCATTCAAGTGTTTTTGAGAGAATCAAGAAGTCGGATTTGTCTCTTATTGTAAACACTCACCACGCTGACGTTGAACGCGTACAGCAGGTCAAAGGGCAGGGCGGCGATGAGATCGACAAAGAGCCAGGTGGTGACGTAGTGCACGCAGATGGAGCGGGCGTCGTACACCACCTGACCTGACGTGCTCACAAAAGTGGTTCGAAAGTTGAGAAGTATGTCTGCAGAGGACGACAACAACAGGAGAGCGTCGGTGTCTTTGACAAAGTAACATTTGATGTATTTATTTTGACTTGCACATAAAACTGCATCAAATTCGAATAATGAAAAAATAAGAAAGTAGAAGTTAAACAACAGGCAGATGGTTATTCAGTGAATCACATGTAAGTTTGATGATAACACATGTTGTTATGCTTTTATAAAGCACTTTGAATCGCCTTTGTGTCTGAAATGTGCTTTATAAATAAACCATTTAATTTAAGTAACAATTAAGTTTGAATATGATCTAGTTGTCGTCTTCTCACCACACTGCTCATAAGTGCAACACCTGAAGTCTTTATTCTACGACCACTATTACCACGACTTACTTTTAATTAAGATACTGTGCATATGTTTTATTACATTCTTTTTTCTATATTTATATTTCTTGTACACAATTTTTTAATTTGTATTTCATAGAAGTTTTCTTTTTAATAATATTTCTGTATTTGCTCTTATTTTTTATTTATGTTTGCACCATTACACACTGAATGTTGTTAAACGGTTCAAACGTGACAACGTGAACCTGCTGTCGCATGTTTCAACATGAGTCTGTGGGGTGTAGTTCATTCATAAAAAGCATCTTGTGATCAGAAATGAACAATGATTGTCACGTATTGTTAGTTCTCACAGACAGGATATCCTTTAACTACGGGTGGCTCGTATAATTTCACTGCAGCAGTTTGTTGATGGAGAGCTTGTGTTCGTTTTCTTCCATTAAGGCAAATTGTCCATTCACTCACACAACTCTCCCACAGTTAGACGGACAACAGCGGGGAAATGAGTTAGCAATGAGACGTAATGGTCTGTTGTGAATGTCTCATATCCTTCCACTGCTGGATTTGCATCATTAAAAACTTCAACTAAACTTGCATCATGAGTGATGAGCCTCTCAGAGGCTGTTTCATTGACTTCCCATCAGGGGGCGGATAACACATGGACGAACAAAGAGCCGATCTTTACAATCATTAAGTCTCGTTAATTACTGAAGCCAGCGCTCGTGTAGTATGTTTGTCATGAAGGAGCTAATATTACTGAAAAGTAACTTCAAATGTAACTCGGTGCATTTACTAAGTGCTGGAAGTCGGTTTTGACGTACTTGTGCTTCTACTGCCGAATATTTTCTAGATGAATCGGTTGGTTTTTATAAAAAATTAAATGTCCACGGTGATGTTTTTAAAAGGAAATCCCAAAGATATTTACTTTATTATGACACATTAATATTTGAAAGGCTGAAAACAGCATTTTCTGACATTTTTGCATTAAAGATGAATCGATTTCACAAAAAAAACATGTGATCAATATAGAAAATAGGATGTTGTGTTATAGATTTAACTACCCGAAAGTATAAAAAGCCTTTAGAATTAAAAATGACTGTTTACATGTCAATGCATCAATAATAATGCTGCAGTAACATAATGATAAAACACTGATGAAGATACAAAAAGGTTCGAAACGGTGCAAAGTGACTCGCTCACCTAAAATAAACAGGATCTCCACGAGGATGTCGCTGACGCTGGGCGGGCTTCGTGGGGCGGTGCTGCTTCCTTCATCCCGCCCCCCCACCACAGTGAAACACACGTTATAGGGCACAGTGACGGCCACGTAGAAGGTCGCCAGCAGAATCAACCAATCCCAGCCGGCCTTGAAGGTTCCATAGTGGAGCAGGATGAAGCGAGACTTCTGGATGGCTGCTACTTTATACTCTGGGATGGGAGGCTTCTCCCCAAACATGTTCTGGAGGGAGAGAGAGAGAGAGGGGGGGGGGGGGGGGGAGAGAGAGGGAGAGAGAGAGAGGGGAGAGTGAACTACAGTGTGTATAACATGTATATGAAATGATGAACAGCACGTCAGGTGAACTACAGTGTGTATAACATGTATATGAAATGATGAACAGCACGTCAGGTGAACTACAGTGTGTATAACATGTATATGACATGATGACAGCTCGTCAGGTGAACTACAGTGTGTATAACATGTATATGACATGATGAGCAGCTCGTCAGGTGAACTACAGTGTGTATAACATGTATATGAAATGATGAACAGCTCGTCAGGTGAACTACAGTGTGTATAACATGTATATGATATGATGACAGCTCGTCAGGTGAACTACAGTGTGTATAACATGTATATGAAATGATGAACAGCACGTCAGGTGAACTACAGTGTGTATAACATGTATATGAAATGATGAACAGCACGTCAGGTGAACTACAGTGTGTATAACATGTATATGACATGATGACAGCTCGTCAGGTGAACTACAGTGTGTATAACATGTATATGACATGATGAGCAGCTCGTCAGGTGAACTACAGTGTGTATAACATGTATATGAAATGATGAACAGCTCGTCAGGTGAACTACAGTGTGTATAACATGTATATGACATGATGAGCAGCTCGTCAGGTGAACTACAGTGTGTATAACATGTATATGATATGATGACAGCTCGTCAGGTGAACTACAGTGTGTATAACATGTATATGAAATGATGACAGCACGTCAGGTGAACTACAGTGTGTATAACATGTATATGAAATGATGACAGCTCGTCAGGTGAACTACAGTGTGTATAACATGTATATGACATGATGAGCAGCATGTCAGGTGAACTACAGTGTGTATAACATGTATATGACATGATGACAGCTCGTCAGGTGAACTACAGTGTGTATAACATGTATATGACATGATGAGCAACATGTCAGGTGAACTACAGTGTGTATAACATGTATATGAAATGATGAGCAGCTCGTCAGGTGAACTAAAGTGTGTATAACATGTATATGAAATGATGAGCAGCACGTCAGGTGAACTACAGTGTGTATAACATGTATATGAAATGATGAGCAACATGTCAGGTGAACTACAGTGTGTATAACATGTATATGAAATGATGACAGCTCGTCAGGTGAACTACAGTGTGTATAACATGTATATGACATGATGAGCAACATGTCAGGTGAACTACAGTGTGTATAACATGTATATGAAATGATGACAGCTCGTCAGGTGAACTACAGTGTGTATAACATGTATATGAAATGATGAGCAGCACGTCAGGTGAACTACAGTGTGTATAACATGTATATGAAATGATGAGCAACATGTCAGGTGAACTACAGTGTGTATAACATGTATATGAAATGATGACAGCACGTCAGGTGAACTACAGTGTGTATAACATGTATATGAAATGATGAGCAACATGTCAGGTGAACTACAGTGTGTATAACATGTATATGACATGATGACAGCTCGTCAGGTGAACTACAGTGTGTATAACATGTATATGACATGATGAACAGCTCGTCAGGTGAACTACAGTGTGTATAACATGTATATGAAATGATGAGCAGCTCGTCAGGTGAACTACAGTGTGTATAACATGTATATGAAATGATGAGCAGCACGTCAGGTGAACTACAGTGTGTATAACATGTATATGAAATGATGAGCAGCTCGTCAGGTGAACTACAGTGTGTATAACATGTATATGAAATGATGACAGCACGTCAGGTGAACTACAGTGTGTATAACATGTATATGAAATGATGAGCAGCTCGTCAGGTGAACTACAGTGTGTATAACGTGAATACATGATGAGCAACATGTCAGTGACTAGGTAACACGTATATGACATGATGAGCAGCTCGTCAGGTGAACTACAGTGTGTATAACATGTATATGAAATGATGACAGCTCGTCAGGTGAACTACAGTGTGTATAACATGTATATGACATGATGAGCAACATGTCAGGTGAACTACAGTGTGTATAACACTGTATATGACATGATGAGCAGCTTGTCAGGTGAACTACAGTGTGTATAACATGTATATGAAATGATGACAGCTACGTCAGGTGAACTACAGTGTGTATAACATGTATATGACATGATGACAGCTCGTCAGGTGAACTACAGTGTGTATAACATGTATATGACATGATGAGCAACATGTCAGGTGAACTACAGTGTGTATAACATGTATATGAAATGATGACAGCACGTCAGGTGAACTATAGTGTGTATAACATGTATATGACATGATGACAGCTCGTCAGGTGAACTACAGTGTGTATAACATGTATATGACATGATGAGCAACATGTCAGGTGAACTACAGTGTGTATAACATGTATATGACATGATGAGCAGCTCGTCAGGTGAACTACAGTGTGTATAACATGTATATGAAATGATGACAGCACGTCAGGTGAACTACAGTGTGTATAACATGTATATGACATGATGACAGCTCGTCAGGTGAACTACAGTGTGTATAACATGTATATGACATGATGAGCAACATGTCAGGTGAACTACAGTGTGTATAACATGTATATGACATGATGACAGCTCGTCAGGTGAACTACAGTGTGTATAACATGTATATGATATGATGACAGCACGTCAAGTGAACTACAGTGTGTATAACATGTATATGATATGATGACAGCATGTCAGGTGAACTACAGTGTGTATAACATGTATATGAAATGATGAGCAACATGTCAGGTGAACTACAGTGTGTATAACATGTATATGACATGATGACAGCTCGTCAGGTGAACTACAGTGTGTATAACATGTATATGAAATGATGAGCAGCTCGTCAGGTGAACTACAGTGTGTATAACATGTATATGAAATGATGAGCAGCACGTCAGGTGAACTACAGTGTGTATAACATGTATATGAAATGATGAGCAACATGTCAGGTGAACTACAGTGTGTATAACATGTATATGAAATGATGAGCAACATGTCAGGTGAACTACAGTGTGTATAACATGTATATGATATGATGAGCAACATGTCAGGTGAACTACAGTGTGTATAACATGTATATGACATGATGACAGCTCGTCAGGTGAACTACAGTGTGTATAACATGTATATGAAATGATGAGCAACATGTCAGGTGAACTACAGTGTGTATAACATGTATATGACATGATGAGCAGCTCGTCAGGTGAACTACAGTGTGTATAACATGTATATGAAATGATGACAGCTCGTCAGGTGAACTACAGTGTGTATAACATGTATATGACATGATGAACAGCATGTCAGGTGAACTACAGTGTCTATAACATGTATATGACATGATGACAGCTCGTCAGGTGAACTACAGTGTGTATAACATGTATATGACATGATGAACAGCACGTCAGGTGAACTACAGTGTGTATAACATGTATATGAAATGATGACAGCACGTCAGGTGAACTACAGTGTGTATAACATGTATATGACATGATGACAGCTCGTCAGGTGAACTACAGTGTGTATAACATGTATATGACATGATGAGCAACATGTCAGGTGAACTACAGTGTGTATAACATGTATATGAAATGATGACAGCACGTCAGGTGAACTACAGTGTGTATAACATGTATATGACATGATGACAGCTCGTCAGGTGAACTACAGTGTGTATAACATGTATATGACATGATGAGCAACATGTCAGGTGAACTACAGTGTGTATAACATGTATATGACATGATGACAGCTCGTCAGGTGAACTACAGTGTGTATAACATGTATATGAAATGATGAGCAACATGTCAGGTGAACTACAGTGTGTATAACATGTATATGACATGATGAGCAGCTCGTCAGGTGAACTACAGTGTGTATAACATGTATATGAAATGATGACAGCACGTCAGGTGAACTACAGTGTGTATAACATGTATATGAAATGATGACAGCTCGTCAGGTGAACTACAGTGTGTATAACATGTATATGACATGATGAACAGCATGTCAGGTGAACTACAGTGTGTATAACATGTATATGACATGATGAGCAGCTCATCAGGTGAACTACAGTGTGTATAACATGTATATGACATGATGACAGCTCGTCAGGTGAACTACAGTGTGTATAACATGTATATGACATGATGAACAGCACGTCAGGTGAACTACAGTGTGTATAACATGTATATGACATGATGAACAGCACGTCAGGTGAACTACAGTGTGTATAACATGTATATGACATGATGACAGCTCGTCAGGTGAACTACAGTGTGTATAACATGTATATGATATGATGAACAGCACGTCAGGTGAACTACAGTGTGTATAACATGTATATGATATGATGAGCAGCATGTCAGGTGAACTACAGTGTGTATAACATGTATATGAAATGATGACAGCACGTCAGGTGAACTACAGTGTGTATAACATGTATATGACATGATGACAGCTCGTCAGGTGAACTACAGTGTGTATAACATGTATATGACATGATGACAGCTCGTCAGGTGAACTACAGTGTGTATAACATGTATATGAAATGATGACAGCTCGTCAGGTGAACTACAGTGTGTATAACATGTATATGACATGATGAACAGCACGTCAGGTGAACTACAGTGTGTATAACATGTATATGAAATGATGAGCAGCTCATCAGGTGAACTACAGTGTGTATAACATGTATATGAAATGATGAACAGCTCGTCAGGTGAACTACAGTGTGTATAACATGTATATGACATGATGAGCAGCTCGTCAGGTGAACTACAGTGTGTATAACATGTATATGAAATGATGACAGCACGTCAGGTGAACTACAGTGTGTATAACATGTATATGACATGATGACAGCTCGTCAGGTGAACTACAGTGTGTATAACATGTATATGAAATGATGAGCAGCTCGTCAGGTGAACTACAGTGTGTATAACATGTATATGAAATGATGAGCAGCACGTCAGGTGAACTACAGTGTGTATAACATGTATATGAAATGATGAGCAACATGTCAGGTGAACTACAGTGTGTATAACATGTATATGAAATGATGAACAGCTCGTCAGGTGAACTACAGTGTGTATAACATGTATATGACATGATGAGCAACATGTCAGGTGAACTACAGTGTGTATAACATGTATATGACATGATGACAGCTCGTCAGGTGAACTACAGTGTGTATAACATGTATATGAAATGATGACAGCACGTCAGGTGAACTACAGTGTGTATAACATGTATATGACATGATGAGCAACATGTCAGGTGAACTACAGTGTGTATAACACGTATATGACATGATGAGCAGCTCGTCAGGTGAACTACAGTGTGTATAACATGTATATGAAATGATGACAGCTCGTCAGGTGAACTACAGTGTGTATAACATGTATATGACATGATGAGCAACATGTCAGGTGAACTACAGTGTGTATAACATGTATATGACATGATGAGCAGCTTGTCAGGTGAACTACAGTGTGTATAACATGTATATGAAATGATGACAGCACGTCAGGTGAACTACAGTGTGTATAACATGTATATGACATGATGACAGCTCGTCAGGTGAACTACAGTGTGTATAACATGTATATGACATGATGAGCAACATGTCAGGTGAACTACAGTGTGTATAACATGTATATGAAATGATGACAGCACGTCAGGTGAACTATAGTGTGTATAACATGTATATGACATGATGACAGCTCGTCAGGTGAACTACAGTGTGTATAACATGTATATGACATGATGAGCAACATGTCAGGTGAACTACAGTGTGTATAACATGTATATGACATGATGACAGCTCGTCAGGTGAACTACAGTGTGTATAACATGTATATGAAATGATGAGCAACATGTCAGGTGAACTACAGTGTGTATAACATGTATATGACATAATGAGCAGCTCGTCAGGTGAACTACAGTGTGTATAACATGTATATGAAATGATGACAGCTCGTCAGGTGAACTACAGTGTGTATAACATGTATATGACATGATGAACAGCATGTCAGGTGAACTACAGTGTGTATAACATGTATATGACATGATGACAGCTCGTCAGGTGAACTACAGTGTGTATAACATGTATATGACATGATGAACAGCACGTCAGGTGAACTACAGTGTGTATAACATGTATATGACATGATGAACAGCACGTCAGGTGAACTACAGTGTGTATAACATGTATATGACATGATGACAGCTCGTCAGGTGAACTACAGTGTGTATAACATGTATATGACATGATGAACAGCACGTCAGGTGAACTACAGTGTGTATAACATGTATATGATATGATGAGCAACATGTCAGGTGAACTACAGTGTGTATAACATGTATATGATATGATGAGCAGCATGTCAGGTGAACTACAGTGTGTATAACATGTATATGAAATGATGACAGCACGTCAGGTGAACTACAGTGTGTATAACATGTATATGACATGATGACAGCTCGTCAGGTGAACTACAGTGTGTATAACATGTATATGACATGATGAACAGCACGTCAGGTGAACTACAGTGTGTATAACATGTATATGAAATGATGAGCAGCTCATCAGGTGAACTACAGTGTGTATAACATGTATATGAAATGATGAACAGCTCGTAAGGTGAACTACAGTGTGTATAACATGTATATGACATGATGAACAGCACGTCAGGTGAACTACAGTGTGTATAACATGTATATGACATGATGACAGCTCGTCAGGTGAACTACAGTGTGTATAACATGTATATGATATGATGAGCAGCATGTCAGGTGAACTACAGTGTGTATAACATGTATATGACATGATGAACAGCACGTCAGGTGAACTACAGTGTGTATAACATGTATATGACATGATGACAGCTCGTCAGGTGAACTACAGTGTGTATAACATGTATATGACATGATGACAGCTCGTCAGGTGAACTACAGTGTGTATAACATGTATATGATATGATGAGCAGCATGTCAGGTGAACTACAGTGTGTATAACATGTATATGACATGATGACAGCTCGTCAGGTGAACTACAGTGTGTATAACATGTATATGACATGATGAACAGCACGTCAGGTGAACTACAGTGTGTATAACATGTATATGATATGATGACAGCTCGTCAGGTGAACTACAGTGTGTATAACATGTATATGAAATGATGAGCAGCTCGTCAGGTGAACTACAGTGTGTATAACATGTATATGAAATGATGAGCAGCTCGTCAGGTGAACTACAGTGTGTATAACATGTATATGACATGATGACAGCTCGTCAGGTGAACTACAGTGTGTATAACATGTATATGACATGATGACAGCTCGTCAGGTGAACTACAGTGTGTATAACATGTATATGAAATGATGAGCAACATGTCAGGTGAACTACAGTGTGTATAACATGTATATGACATGATGACAGCTCGTCAGGTGAACTACAGTGTGTATAACATGTATATGACATGATGACAGCTCGTCAGGTGAACTACAGTGTGTATAACATGTATATGAAATGATGACAGCTCGTCAGGTGAACTACAGTGTGTATAACATGTATATGAAATGATTCCCAGGACATTGAGAGTTTCCTCTTTGAAGCAGCAGTGCAGACTTAATAGTGGCTCTATGGTCATGTGCAGTGTGTTGCAGAGTAGGAGTTTTGGAAACTGCAGAAATAAAATGGTGTCAAACACCTTTGGGAAATGTTTTTCATTTCACAGACTTTTAAGAATGAAATTGGGCAAACGGACAGCTGGCACATGCAGCATGTGTTCTGGGGGATATCTGAAGGTTATTAAAGTATATTTTATATCCTTTTTAATCATACAGTTGTGACACTGCTTACTGCAGCTTCTCATCGCACCTTTAAAACTAAAACGAGCTCCTCATTTAAAAAACTGCAAAATGTTTTCATTTGATTGATCTGATTTCTTTAGTTAATACTCAAAACAAAAGCGGCGAGTAAAACACTAAAGTAATGAACCCTAAGAGTATGAACACGTGTTTAACCACTGAAAGAGAAGTGAGCACACAGACCTTCACACCGTCTGTCAGTCGTGAGCTGTTCTGCAGCAGACTAACAATTAGACAAACTTAAGAAGTAAATAACTTTGTATTCCATCTGGATAAAAGAGTCTTTGAAGAATCTGTCTTCAAAGTGGATTATTTGTTGTTGAACAACCTGTCGGGGGCTTTAAAGGTTGGCTCGTACTATATTCATCCTTCAGTGACTCGAATGTAATCATCAGTACAAAAGAAATACATCTTCTGGCAGCCAAACGTCTTATATATTAAATATGAGATGAAAAACAATGCACCTGTGTAGTTGCTGAGCACAAGGTGAGTCCAGGAAGTAGACTACACCCTTTTTGTAAAGGCAGAGAAACTTACATTGTTGAGCTTCAGTTTGCTCTTGTCTTGTTTCTGCAGGTGTCCCGACAGGTGATAGAGAACCGCTCTGCTGCGGCGCCGGTTGGTGTTGAAACCTGGCGGGCGAGTCACCTGATGCACCTTCAGACCCGTCTCCTCGTCTGTGGAGGAGATGGAAACATGCTGAGCCACCATCCAATCCACAACACAGTGAGAACTTAAACACGTGACGAAGCTCAGCGCCTCACGTGGGTCAAACCATCTGTTGACACGTTTTAGATTTGAATTCCCTCTCTGTTAGATCAGACAGTAACTCCTCGTGGCACTTCTATACTCTGCTCGAGTGTCTGTCGACTAACAAGCTGAACTTTAGGTCGACGTGAAGCTCTGGACGGAGATCCAGATCCTTATTTACAGAACAGAATCCATAATAATGGCGACACATGTCCAGCACCTCATCAGTGTCTTCTTCCTCATTTATTGACTCACAAAAGATAAAATCAGGCAAAGATGAAGATGATCCTACAGAAGCCATCATCAAGTCGTAAAATCTTCTCCTTGCTGTCTCCATTTCCGCTTTACATTTCCTATTATGTCTGTCCCTCTGTCTGTCCATAATACGATGCCATGTTTAACCCAATCATTTTTATATTCAGCCCGTAAATTTGATTTGTTCATCGTGTCGAGGATGGATTTCAAACAGTTCAGACGGTGAGGCTTGGAGGAACTAACCACTGCTGCTGGGACGCTTTCTTTCTCTGGGTAGTTACTGTAGTATACATCTGTAGACTTAGAGACGATGTTCTGTATATCAGGGGGTTCCTGCTACTTTAAAAGTCGAAAGAGGAAGAGGCTAAATTCAGTTTTGTATGGGAACGTCAATTTTAGATGACAGGGTAGTTATTGATGACTCATCCTGCTCGACTTAGAAGACAATGACATGAGGAATCAAGCTTCTCTGCCTGTATTATCCAATCAAACTGTCTTATTCTCCATGACTAAGAGCCAATTTGTTGTGTACAAAGCGATTATGGCGTCTCGCCGCTCTCTATGATGGCTTTTCACACCACGTTGGAGCCTTTAGACATTTCCAGACATTAGACTGTATATAAAAAGTCAATGCAGTCACCCATTGGTTAGTGGACTTCCTGTATTGAAGCCTTGCATTTGTTTTTTCCCGCCGTTGCCATCTTGGCTTTTAAACATGTCACTTTGATGAAGTGAAAACAAACTGTGAAAGGGATTACGCTCTAAAACAAAAGACGGATAGCGACCTGTCAATCACAGGTAGCCCCGCCCTAAAGAGACGCCGCTTTATATCTATTTTAAATGTTTCCATAAGTTACTAAATGAGCATCATGTTGAAGAAGACTTGAAACTACAGACTGAGACATAAACTCATCAGGAAAATGTTACTGAGGTAATAAATCAAGAGAGAAGAAAGAAACATTTTCTCATAGACTTCTATACAACCAGAGGAGTCTCCTCCTGCTGGATGTTACAGAGAAGTAGAAACATTTTCTCATAGACTTCTATAGAACCAGAGGAGTCGCCTCCTGCTGGATGTTACAGAGGAGTCTCCTCCTGCTGGATGTTACAGAGAAGAAAGAAACATTTTCTCATAGACTTCTATACAACCAGAGGAGTCTCCTCCTGCTGGATGTTACAGAGAAGTAGAAACATTTTCTCATAGACTTCTATACAACCAGAGGAGTCGCCCCCTGCTGGATGTTACAGAGAATGCCGTTTTAAGACTCTTCTGAATCGATTTCACTTTTCAGAACCAAAGGTTGGATCGGCCGATACTTTGAAAGACGGAAGTTAGATGAGCACCAGTCTCCAGACTCCAGGAAGCTTCTGGTCCCACCAAAGAAACAGTCTAGACCCGTTAAACATCAAACTTCTTCAGAGATGTTAAAAGGTTGATTGTGTTACCTTAAGACAGAGGCAGGCTCGCTGTTCCCAGCTACATATTCTGATTATCATCTAACTCATGATTGTCATTGTCGCTCCAAAATGTCAAACTATTGCTTTAAGCGAGACATTAATTCACTGATTGGAGGTGGCTGAGGTCTCAGGGTCATTCTTCCACCTCGCACTAAAGGTGTTCAACCAAATCATCAATCATGTGCAGAGAAGGGTCACCTGCGACAGCTCAACATGCATTTGCTGTTGGCAGATAAGGGAATGCAATATAAAAAAGAAGATGGTATCTACACGCCTTAGGTCGGTTTCTGATTACTGATTGCTGGTTCTCAGAAAGACACTGTGTTCTCTGGGGGAACCTGCAAGTGCTAGTGGAGAAAATGGGCTGGCTATACATTTTAAATTATTCATACAGCCAATTAATACTGTGTGCGTGTGTGTGTGTGTGTGTGTGTGTGTGTGTGTGTGTGTGTGTGTGTGTGTGTGCTCCCACTCTGCACTCATTGCGCGTCACTGCAGTCTTCCACAAGCTAACAAAAGCCATGTTCATTGTGATATGTTTACGGTCACAATGATCCTTTTGGAGGAGTGGAATTGGATGGAGGCCTGAAGAGACGGACTGTCAGTGTTGCCCACATGGTGACTTTCCTGCTAGATTTAGCAACTTTTGGAGCTGGTGCTGCTAGCTGCTATCATTGCAAAGTGGTTGTGCAACACTGGGCTGGGTTTATTCGGTTGGATCATTTTAAAAATCTAGCTTACTCTTGCCGGCTTCTCCAATGACACCTACGCCGCTCTCTCTTTCTTTTTTGTACATGTGTTCCGTGTAGAAAAGGCACATCACGCTGCGCTAAGTGCCAAAAGTGAGCTGTTCATGCACTCAGCAGACTCCCACTGAGGAGCAGAAGCAGGTAGACGTGACTGTTGGTGGCAAACCCATCACATCATAAATGTCAAATGTGTGTCCCCCCCCCCCCCCCCCCAAATGCTGTAGTTGTGTGTCACTTTCCACCTCTTTCATTTGGTTCTCACATCCAGAAGGTGCTTAATTTAGCAGAAACCTGAATATTATGTTAATAGTTATAGTCATGTCTGCCATTTAAAACCTCCTTTGTCTCTCGCTCGCCTTCCCTTCCCGTCTATTTTGTTGTTTGTCCCCTGTGGTGTGAACTGCACTCCAAATCTGGTAGCTTGAATTGGAAATGTAACAACTCATGCGGTGTGTAAAACACAACCAGAGAATATGAAAGCAGGCTTCAATCATTGCAGCTGAAAGTCAATGAGATATTCAGCCAAATGAGAGAGACCGTGCAAGAGGGGGAAATTAGCTAAGTGATTTCAAGCTGGTGCGCTTTCCCAACAGGAAGCACTAAAGACAGCAGCTCTGAAAGCTAATCTAAAAAAACTAAAATTTTAAACACTCCACTTCATCTTAAGAGTCTTGATTACTCGGCTTTTCTCAGCTATTCAACTCTCAAACGCTCCGCGGTGAACTCAGCCGGCGACAGGATGTGGAAGTAAGGTTTGAACGACTGTAATAACTGTGTATTCAATGTTTGCAGTAAAGAGTCTGCAGGGATTACAACATATTGAATGCAGGGTTTCTTGACATTCCCTTCACAGACTCAACACTCTTAAATCTGCTCTTGCAGCTTTGCATGCTGGGAGTACGGAACATCGAAACGCCCCCGAACAACTCGCGCAGAAACAGAAACTACTACAATAACAATATAACCAAGCCACCAACACTTCTGATGCTATTTATGCTTTTATTGTTTAGAAGTTAGTGTTGTTAGTGCTCCTCTGTCGTCATGGTTACGACAACAAGAATCTGCGACTTAATGTTTTACATAAATGTGTTTTAATTTGCATTTTAATCTTTCTGTCAATTTATCTTTTTATTCCCAATTATGGACAATAATTAGATCAATAAAAAGGATATTTTAGATATAAAATAAAACACAGTATAAGATAAAGTACATCTTATTTTATACTGTGTTACATTTTTATCTGATAACGATCTTGAGCTCGCAGCCTCAGAAGCGCACACAGACTGATTGATGCTGTCGTTCCTCCACAGATGATCGATCCGTTCACAAGATGCATTTTTAAGTCTTAACGTCAGAATGTTTGAGAGAAAATTTGTCAGTGGAGTTTTACATATTCCTCTAATTAACTACTAACTCCTCGTTAATTATTACTGCCTGGTAATTTCAATTGTGACCGAGAATCTGCATGATCAGAAGCTGCGTGCTCTGAAATGTTTATGCTTCACCATGTGCATTTTAATAGACAGTCATTAATATTAATGTAATATTCAAATTGACAAACGCACATTTTAATCAGGGTGAGATTTACACTGATGGAAATTATTAATTGATGCTTAATTGATGTTTGCTTGAAATGACAATAACTGCAGTGGCTCTTCGTAGCTGGAAGGCAACACGTGGCAACACGTTGCTCTCTCCAGAGGAATAGTAATTAAAATGATCTTTAAACTGTACAGACGAGATGAGTTGTGACGGGAGATCGTGAGGAAGCAGCCAGCAGCGACTCAAACGTACGTCGACATAATGAAAATATAAACATGGTGTGACATGTGTCATATTACAACATGTAGAATATAGAGAAATGCATTACATGTGTGTTTATAGATATAATATATTGCATTAAACACATTATGAACTCTGGAGTTCTGGAGCTTTAAACTGCATCTCATGGTCTTCAGCAACATTCAAAGACTGTGAGATGCAGCTTAAAGCTAAGAACTGTAACAGGTGATGTCGATGTAAACGTACCTGTGTCAGGCCCATGTTCAGGATCCTGGTCCTTCTTCTTGTCCGTGATGTCTTTGTGGGACACGAGGAACAGAACGACTTCCCCCTTTTCATTCTTGATGGGTACAATGTCCAGAAGGCACCAGAACTGTGCACCTGGAGAGAGAACACACGTGCAAACATGCAGTTAATGCATCGTCTCCACACAAAAGTACATCAAACTAGAACGGCACTAAAACAAAGGCCGATGGTGCATTCACTTGCTCCTCGGTCGGTCC
This sequence comes from Cottoperca gobio, assembly GCF_900634415.1. Lineage (NCBI taxonomy): Eukaryota > Metazoa > Chordata > Actinopteri > Perciformes > Bovichtidae > Cottoperca > Cottoperca gobio. The sequence continues at coordinate 610,518 of NC_041375.1, read as the reverse complement.
CTTTTCCTGATTTGGGAAGTCGTTTTTTTCCTGACTTTGGTGCGTTCATGAGCTTTAAGTCTGGTGTAAACAACATGGACGCCACAAAGACGATGTGTTGTGGTTTATTGCATGAATGCAGCACAAACACTCTCTAGCACAACGTTAAAGAAAGTGACTTGTATCCGCTCCAAAATGAATGTTTCATGGCACGTTTCACCCGTACACATATTCATGTCAAACAGACAAACCAACACATGTAATACATAGGAAATATGATGTACTACTATATTACCTGGTCAATGATATGATCACAACCTCTTTGTCTTTCTAGACCCCCACATGTTTGTTCATTTCTGAAAGTTAATTGCATTTTGGTGGCCTATTAGCATGCTAACACGCTAATCCAAGAAGATGAACATTGTTAACACACCTCCTGCTTATGTCACTGTGATTTTAGCATTTAGCTCAAAGCACACACTGTTTCACACAAGTGCTTAAATAAAGTAGTAATAAAGTTTTCAAAAATTCACAATAAGAAATACAAAAAAGCTAAAATGTTTACTTAAGTAAAAGCACTAAAAGTCGTTCCATCAACTTACTTTTAGTACCACAAATAAAAGCAGTCATTATGCAGATGTATATGATATTATTGGATTCTAATCATAGATGCATTAATGCGTTAATCACTTTAATGTTGCAGCTGGTAAAGGTGGAGCTCATTTTAATTGCTTTATATATATATATATATATATATATATATATATATATATATATATATATATATATTATATTTATATAATTATATATATATATATATATATATAATTATATATATATTATATATATATAATCTATATATATATATATATATATATATAATTATAATATATATATATATATATATATATATATAATTATATATATATATATACTGCTGGGCAGATTGTGAATTTCCCCCGGGATCAATAACATTGATCTTAATCTATAACATTACATCATAATTTATTTATGGGTTATATTTTGTGTTATTAATCTGTCAGGTAACTAAGTAACTGAAGTCATAAAATAAATGCAGAGGAAATCTATCGGTGTAAAGTATGCAATTGTATTTAAGTACTTCAGTAAATGCACTCACCACCACGGATTGTACACAGCAGTACACTGCAGAAGGAGTGTGTGTGAAATGTATATGTGAGTCAGTAACAGCTGTACATCCCTGTGATTTGCTGCATGTTGTGTGAAACACACATTGTCTCAGGTACTGAGTTCATCCTCAAAACACACATACACTTCTATTTAATGCTGAGAAAAGAGAGTGTAGTAAAAGTGAAAGAAAGACATGTGAGGATGGATGAACTGACTTCACAATGCCACTAAATAACCCACAGTTTGTACATATTGTATGAAGGGAAATGATTTTCCTTGACCAGCTGAGAGTGTATTACTTTGTTTCCATGCGACCACCAGACTGCATCCTCATTACATTCAAGGGTAAGATGTGCCTGCAGCTATAATGAGGCTGTGTTCAAAGCGACCCTTCAGCCCGGATGAAAAGCTGCTCTTCTCTGTGATATCTATACCATCAGAATTCTCCAGATCCCCTGTGACTATGTGCCGTGTGCAGCGGGAGATTGAAGGAAGAATATATCTACTTCAAAGCTCTACAAGTCCGTGCCTCAACTGGAAACTAGAACACCACAGACACACCTGTTCACCTTCAACATGTGAGATTCTGCGGACCGCCTTGCAGAGTGAGCTTTTGGGCTCTGATCACATTTGTTATATATATGTTGAGGGTCACTATAGTTTAAAAAACATTATTAAACATATCATTTGTCACAGCAGCAGGTGTGACAACATCACTTTTCTTAAAGGATAAGGTTTGCATTATTCTACACGTGTCTCTTATTGTAAGAAAATCCCAAAAGCAACAGTGTGTGCGTCGCTGTCTCAGTCAGTTCTGACTTCTCTTCTCCGTCTGCGACACTCATATTTGTTACTTCTGAAGATCTAAATCTCAAACATCTGGTCACAAATATACAGTTTTAGTACAGTTTTTAGGAAACGTTGCATATTGCATTTGTTGGGGATTATTGTGAGCCATGGAACAACGAACACTGTATATAAAGTAGCTCCAGTGTGTTTGAGCTCTGTGGCACAGAAGAACAAGATATGTCAGGCACACACATTACTCTTTATTAATTCATTGTTAGTGTTGCTCTTTCACAGGATTTGTTGACATTAAGAATAATGCTGAATATGGCGAGCCTTATCTTCATAAGGTAACCAGACAGCTGGTACATGAATGCATGAAGGTTTCCTGTTACTCCACCTGTATTCTGTGACTCGTCACTTGCATGTGGAGCACTGCATATTGTATCCTGCAACTCCGAGACTAATTCCCTACACGGGATCGTACACGTAAATAATGCAAGCGACACAAGCGAGAGGACTGACTCAATAAAAACATTCACCATATTGAGGCTGGATTTGTCCCTGTGTGACTGGAACATGATGGTAAACACTTCTGTGTGTACATGCTGTGTACTGTGTATCGATATTATTAAAGCTCAGCATCCAGGACATGCAGAATTATCTGCAGAGGTCTCAGGAAATGCTACATAATATAACTTTAATTTATAAAATGCAAACTAGCAAACATGGATGTAAACAATGCAGGTTTCAAAATACAAAAAAATAAAGGAAATGCATTTAATATGTTTATTAGACTTCAAGAATATACACAATGGTTTCAATGAGAGATATAAACAGAGCAAGAACACTTAATGTTTATGTTTCGCTTTGCAACTCTATAGATTATTTCTGACCATATGTTTCATCTTGAGATGTTTTCTTAATGTTTTCTTTGTGTCTGTCTATTCCAAGTCATTCTTGTGATTGTATTAGCAGATCACGTTTATATAATGTCTTATGAGTATGTAACTGTGGATAACATTTGAATATTAAAATTGTGCCCCAGGCTCCGGTGAGGTGATCTGAGAGGGAACTGGATATCAATGTGTTGATTCTTTCCCTCGCTCCCCTGCGGAACAGCTGGAATGCTAATGATCTCATGCAGAGCTGATAAAAGCACAAAACTCTTTTAATTTGTCGTTTGTGAGCTCGTATGACCCCGTGTTGCTCTTTGTTAAAGCTTCTATCTCAGGGGAGCAGATGTGTCCGACTCTCCTTCATCTTTACGGGACCATCATTTATTTTATTTTGTGTTTGTTGAATGGCTCTTTTCTTCTTTACCTCTTGCTGCTGCCTTTTTATTAATAATTAATAAAGAGTGGATGAATGAGTTGGGACTTCCTCCTGCTGCTCTTCGTTCACAACCTTTTCTCCCTCAAGACTTTTCCTGCGTTTCTGTCGCTCTCTTTCTGCCCCGACACAAACTCTCTCTTCCTTCAGCTTCACTGATTTACAATAAGTGCAAAAAATCATGAGGATACAACTCTGAACAGCAAGAGTCCTGCAGGTACAGACGCTGCAAATAAACCAAAGTAAGTGCTACATACATATTTAGTTATTGGTGCATCTGAAACAGATGGTTTTCAGTCTGCGACAGCTTCTTATCAATCGATAGCATTCATATGTAGTTGTATGTATTTTCCACTTCCTTAAAATCCCTCCTCGTCTCCCTGTTGGGCTGCTGAGCATGGGAGTCGATCGAACACACGAGGCGGACATTGCAACATGAAAGCTCATTTGACTTTTCACGATTTCCTTTCATATACTCAGTAGTGAATTAAATCCCTTAGTAATCTGGCATAACATCACATCTACAGTACATACTATGTTCCTCAGAAGAATGTGTTTTTGTAATAATATGGCTATAATTATTATTCAGGGGAAATTTGTCTTAAATGCTGTTTTTAAGAACAATTTGTTCACACTCACACACATTGACACCTTTCAGCTGTCAGCTGTACGGAGATGATGTGACGTTTAAAGGAGTACTTCACCCACACAATGATTATTTGTATATCAGTTATTCACCCCGTGTGTTACCTTGAATTCTTGAAGAAAGGATCCAGGGTGAAGGAAGAATCAAGCGGCTTGTCCTTGTGAGTGTTTTAAATATTAAGGTTTCAGACTGGATGACAGTGCACGAGAGTTAACGAATGTTTTGATCCCGTTTGATTCAATTCATCAAAACTTTTCTCCACTTCTGGATTCTGTGTCAGTAAATCATTATGAGATGCGAACCCTCAGATGCTGGACCAATTAAACATCCGGATGTTTGATTTCTAGCGTAGATGTTATCACTGCGACACTTTGTAAAAGAACTGCACGTCCACCTGATGTGACATAAACCACTAATGGAAACACTGAACTGAAAGTATTAAAAATCCAAAGGATCATACTGTTATGACCCCGTGTCATCATGTGTCCTCCCCTCAGAGTGTGCATGTGTGTGAGTGTGCATGTGTGTGAGTGTGCATGTGTGTGAGTGTGCATGAGTGTGAGTGTGCATGAGTGTGAGTGTGCATGTGTGCATGTGTGTGAGTGTGTATGTGTGTAAGTGTGCATGTGTGTGAGTGTGCGTGTGTGTGAGTGTGCATGTGTGTGAGTGTGTATGTGTGTAAGTGTGCATGTGTGTGAGTGTGCGTGTGTGTGAGTGTGCATGTGTGTGAGTGTGCATGTGTGTGAGTGTGCATGTGTGGTGATTGGACCATTTTCTCAAGTGACCTGATTGGTCCACCAGATGACATCCATCCCTTTTAAACTGCAGCCTGACCTTCAGTCGCCCCTCTCTGCTGCTCCCAACAAAGAGCAGCATTGAGTGTGTTGGTGTGTAGTGATTTGTGTGTTCTCAGTGTTGTTGTGTTTAAGAACCAGGTGAAGGAGTTATTGCTGTAAATATTCAGTTTCTGTTGTCTTTACTTAAAGAGCGGTTTGTGAGAAGTGTTTACTGATGAACCTTTTCTCTCTTGTTTGAGATTTATATTGTGTCGCTGGACTCTCTTGGGAGTGAGAAGAGTCTCCTGTCTACATCACACACACACACACACACACACACACACACACACACACACACACACACACACACACACACACACACACACACCTGGTGCAGTCTCACCTTCCTTCTTGTAGAAGACCAGTTCGGTCTTGAACTCCTTCCTCTCGTCCAGGGCTCCTTGGATCTGGGCCGTTAACTGGTCACTGGTTTCCGGGCCGTACAGGAAGTGACAAGCGCAGCTCTTCTGCATGAGCTCGGCGCGGGCGTAACCCGTGAGCTCACAGAACCCGTCGGAGCAGTACACGATGGGGTAGAGCGTCTGCACCTGGGCGTTTCCCAGAACAAAGTTGCTGTCTGCAAGGAGAGAGGAGAGGTAGGAGAGGGATCAATGCGGCTGCAAAGCAACATCTGATTATATATATATGTATATATATTATATAAGTAAATAAAGGTTGAATTTTATATGTATTTGTGTGTTTATATGTCAATACTGTTTTTGTTTTCTATTTCTAGCCAAAGCATATTGGATTTGCATTGAGAATTCTATTGTACCAGAGTCTAAATACACAAGTGCATATGTGTATTCTGCTTTCCTCAAAGAAACCACTGCGTTACATTTCCATCAAATGTTCAAACACAAGAAGCCGCCTCGTTGTGAGAGACGTCTGGGAGCTCGGCTGCTGGTTTGCAGAGCGAGGAGGTCCGGCAGATCAGTAACACGAACTGATCGGGTGAAGTAAACACTGTCAGGAGTCGTCACTAAACCTTACGAGGTTTCTTTAAATGATGCAGCCTGCAGCACATCCGTCCTCCCTCAAGTAACTTGTGTGCAGACAGGAACATGCCCGACACGATGCTCTGTTTGCTTTACAAACTCAGCTACGCTCTGTTGATCGGTCATCAGCAGAAGATAGATATGTGTGTGTGTGTGTGTGTGTGTGTGTGTGTGTGTGTGTGTGTGTGTGTGTGTGTGTGTATACAAAGTGGAACATTTTGCCAGTGCATATTAAGTTAATGGCCCCAGGCATGTTGATGGGTGAACCCTCTAAAATGGACTATTTATTACTTTGTGCTCAGGCGTCCTCCTTGATCCATCAATCCTGAAGGCCCTCGAGACCTCCTTATTAAATATTTCATGGTATAATGCTGATGTGTGAGGTGTGTGTGTGTGTGTGTGTGTGTGTGTGTGTGTGTGTGTGTGTGTGTTTCACTGCCTGTGTTGTTGAGACTTATCAAGCCAGAGAGAAAGGCACATGTGGAGGGGAGGACACATGTTCCCGTGTCTGCACAGAAGAGGGTGGACGTCTGCGTCCACGTGTGCAGGAGTTTACACAACTTGTAGTATTTCTCACACGAGCAGATCTCATTAGCTAATTACTCCCATGTCTGACATGTGCACACTTCCTCTCTCTCCTGCTCTCACTTTCTCTCTTTCATTGTCTCCGCGGGGACAACAGAGACAATGGATGATGCCAGCAAAATAAACACCAAACATGTCATCCTGGTTTGTCTCTTCAGTTTACTTTTTACCTTTTGTATTTTTGTTATTTTGCAAGCTTTTTGGAATAAAGCCCTCTTTTTGTTAATCTCCTCGTCTGCCGTCTTGCATTTGAGTCCTCACCTTTTCCCCACCGTGACATGTTGGGTTATTTCCCAAAACAGAAATGCAGCATGGATGCAAACTTTTATATTCTGCTCTCGCTCTTTTAATTCACATTTGGGACAATTGTGAGATGTTAGTACGTTAGTCTGGGTAAATTAGCCAACAGTAATATAAGAAATAACACAAACATTGGGTCAAAACATTCCATTTACTTGTGTTTTATTGTCTTCTTCTCAAGGGTCCTGGGGAAATGTTAGTGTTTACTTTCACATTTTAAAAAGCTTCAGTAATTTCCTAAAGTTAAACAAACTTCGGTGCATTTGTTGGGGAATATTTCCAGCACATTTTGAGCAGAAGATAGAAGTTACAGCAGCAGATGTCATTCTAATAAAGGAAAATGTCACCAAGGGCAACAGTGACTATATATGTTAACAGTTTTTGAACCTTTAAGGCCCAGAGGAATAAGATGCATCAGGCTTTGGCTTAGGGCTGAACCATTACTCCAAGATTTATTGTAATCGCAACATGAACGAGTGCAATATCCAAATCGCAGGAGGCTCAATATGTTTTAGAAGCAAAATATCATTCTGAATGTTTTGAGGTGCTGCAGATCTTTTATTGTGCAGATATTCACAGAATAATGATGCAAAGAGGATAATTTCCTCCACTATTCTGAATCATAAGTGCAATATTAGTCAAAATAATAGCAATTAAATATCTATAGTTGTGTTGAAAATATGCAATACATGCATATATATGTATTACAAGCATTTTCCTTCAGGACAAGATTATTATTTGGGGGAAAATCAATTGTGACAGCAACAAGAAGATTGAGAGTAAAGAGGAATGTTCAGTTAAATAAGTGGAAGAAAGAAAGCGTTACACACGCACACAATCTAACTTGTTTCTAAAATGATCATCAGTCATTGTTAGCTTCAGTCTTAGTTTCTGTTGCCAGGATACAGTTTTCATGTTCATCTTCCCTTAATGACTGCCGTGATGGATGTCCGTGTCTCTTCCTCTACCTCACTGTCACTGTCATTCCTCATCACTTTCTCAGCAGCGGGGTTGAATTTGTTAAATAGAGGTTTAACTCCCTCCTCTGTGATTGTTCTTGTCAGTTCTTGCTCAGTGTTGCTTGCCTGCCTTCTTCCTGTTCTCCTTCCTCTAAATTCAGTTGGTTTTAATGAATGCTTCTCACTGTCTGTCTTCTGCAGTTATGTAACTTTCTGTGCCGGTAAAATGGGGCTGTCTGCGACTTGAATAACAAATGAGAGGTGCTGGATCTGACCTGCGTGTGTGTGTGTGTGTGTGTGTGTGTGTGTGTGTGTGTGTGTGTGTGTGTGTGTGTGTGTGTGTGTGTTATACTCATTGTTAACAGATTGATCAGCTGTGTATGCTATAAGGAAATGGGTCAGTGAACCATTATGTAAATCACTTGGTAAAGTATAATGTATTAAAGGTGTAAGATGTGCCAGAATTTAAACTTAAAACAATGAAGTAACATTACCAACAGTGTGAAGAGTGTTGACGTTAAAGACGTCTCTGTTGCAGAGATATCTCCTGAAGTTAGCATGCTAACAGCTAGCTGCGCTCCTTCCTGTCTTGTAATACCACTTGTTCCTCTAGAGGTGATAGTGAGTCAGTGCAGCTTCACTCTTAGTACAAAGAGAAGAAGAAGCTGCCTGACTCAAATATTACAGCCATGTTCCTGTTTCATAGTTTGTTTATTGGACTACATTTAAAGTGGCAGAAACGAGAGAACCACCCGCACCCCTTACAGTGTTCAAATGTCTTCAAGTCTTTAAACTTTGAGAAACTGGGACGCACAATTTCCACCGTTTTCTGACATTTTATATTGGAGAAATAATTGTGATTATTGATAGTAAAAGTCTTTGTTGCAGCCCTAGTGTATATATACAAAGGATATACCATAAAGTATACATTCTACATCTTATAAAAACACTTTCTTTTCATATAGGTACTCTAATAAAATAAATATCTGTATCTGTGCTCGTGCAATTTCTCTATATACCGTGCACAATGTGTGTACTGTAATAGATACTCAAACATAAAGCTGTATGTACCTTCTGTGAAACGCAGCCTAAGGCACCACCATAACCTGACAAATGACAAAGCTACAGCCATGACTGGCCTTTAATGTGCGCTTCTAAGTCTCCAATCTCATCAAGCTGTCAGCGGAGTGATCCACGTCTTTCCCTGGGCAACATCTGACGGACGGGCAACCTGAACACAATCACAATCATGTTGGAACACGTCCCCTGTGAGGCCCATTGTCCTATTGTCCAGCCCACAGCCAAAATAGCCACTTGTGGAAGAGCCTGCTGCACGGTGCCGTTGTTAGTCCGGAGAACAGTACGTCTTTGTCAATGAAAACAATGAGAATCAATAAATGTAACTTTTATGGTTTTGTCTCGTGTTAAGTTTCCATATTTGCCAGCAAGGCAAACGGCCCAATGTCCTCCTAAAGTTCTGTCATGACGTACACAAGGCTCAGGTGTTGGTGGCACCGCTACACAAAAATGGCAACATGTATGATATTCAGGCTTAGATGCACAATGATGACGACAGAGTGACAACGTTTAAAGTTTCCTCTAATAATCACAAGCTTTGATAATCGTGAAAATGTTTTCCTGATTTTCTCTGTTTTATATCATATTAAAATATCACCTTGGACTTTGAAAAAACTGGACAATTCTTTGACTATTTTCATGACATTTAATAAAATCCATTATTCGAGAAAGAAATCGGCAGATTGTTCGATCATAAAAACAATTGTTAGTAGCAGCTCTTATACAACACGGACGCCTACAACACACATACAACACATATTAGAATCAAGGATCCCAGGGCAATGCAATATGTGCACATTAGTAGAATATTTGATTCTATTTATACATTTTATCTTTTATCTGGTGCATGCGTGCGTGTGATGGGATTAAAGGTTCACCCTAAAGCAATAGTTTAACTGTGCAGCTTTTCTTGAGTGTGCGCTCGCTCACTACCACATCATAAACCGCCCCGTGGCACTGACACTCACGATTGTTACGAAGTGCTTTGAGGAACTGGTTCTCCTGCACATCAAACGCCGCATGCCAGCTAGTCTGAACCCCCGACAGTTAACACCTCCTGCCAACACATCCACAGAGGTTGACATTTCCTCCACTCAGCCCTCACACATCAGGATGGTGTTCGTTGATCAGTATTAACCACATTTCTCTCCCTGAAACTCAAACGTTCAGTTTCAAGATGACAACATCAGCTTGTTTGGAAACATCAGGGAGACTTCAAATTGGGAACAAAACATTTGCAGGGTGGTGCAAAGAGAACAAGCAGTTGATCTACATCAGTAAATGTTAGTAGGTCATGATAACGCGATAAACAATATTGTTGTCATTTTAAGACCATTTTATGCCACTAATATAATGATAATATAAAAGCATAATAATACAAGTAAACCCTTTAAATTCTTAAGAATATTCAGATATTGGAATTGGAATATGAAATAAATAAATAAATACAGCAATAAATAAACATAAACATAAATACATTAAAACTAAATTAAAAATGGACTCTCTGGCTCTGTTATCAAAAATGTGCAGTGTCTGCGTAATGCCCAAGTCTTACAACAGTAGAGAAAACCCTGCTGTTTATTCTTGTTGGGTCAAAGTTAAGGAACAGTGCTTCTGAGGTTGAGCCGATGAACCATGCCATTTTCCATTTGTCATCAACCAGTGAGCCCAGGGTGGTGATTTAGAAGAAAACCCTCGACGCCCCTCCACCCACTCTTTCTCCCATTCCATACAAGCATTTCAAAGATTTCCATTTCCTGGAAGGGAGTTTAATGGACAGTACATACAGTCCACATTATATCTGGTCCATTAGCTATGAAAATTAAGCTTAAGTAGCTAGTCATTGAGGACTCAATTGTATAATTAGCTCTGCGTTTAATCTTTTCTCTTCTTTTCTACTGCTTGGCAACATGTCAGCGGCCATTACTGTGCTCCTCTTAGACTGTCAATCAAACCCTGCCAGTGAAGCATTTATTATTTTCGGACTTCCCTATTGTGCAGCTCTTTAGACGTTTTCTGCAAAAGTGCTGCGACAAAATCAGAACACTTTTACTGTGGCATTTAACAAAGCTAATGTAACAGTTTGTATTTCTTTTATTTGTTAATGGCCAAAGTAAATGATAACATTTAATGACAAATGAACGTCCTTCGATGTCCCTAAAGTCAAGCAGGGTGTCTCAGGATATTACAGCTCAAAGTTTTTCTGAGATACGATCATATAAAATTATCTGTGCTGGTTGCTCAGATAGACTTTTATGAACTGTCAGAGTAAATAATTGGGGAAATGTCCTTTCAGCTGCTTCTCTATGTCTCTTATTTTAAATTCTGCTGTCTAGACCTTTGTCACTGTGGTGCAGCTGCACAGCAAAGCAAAGAAAAAGAAGACATTCCCACACAGACTTTATCACCCCACTAAACATTCTGCTCCATCTTAATGGTAAATATGTGCTTAGCTTGAATGTGACCTTCAGATTGATCTTGTCGCAATAGTGTCTCTGAAGCCAAACTTTTTTCAAACTTTTAAATGTGGACTTGTTCACAGCGGTGCACGAGGTGAGTCGGCCATGACTCCTGATGTGTTTCTGCCTGAGGCCTGTAGCTCGTAGCCTCAAGTCCACACACTTCACAACCTAATGCTGACTCAACACTGCAAACACTGCAGTAAACATGGAGAGACTCTGTATACATGGAGTAATTCAAAAAACATTTTAGTTTGTCTTGTCCTTAAAAAGCTTTAGGCATTGCATTTTGATAATGTAGCATTTTGTAGCATTGTGAAAATATTAATGTTCTAAGACTGAAAACAAAGAGAGCACCCAAACCAGACTACCGTGATAACGACCTGTCAATCACAGGTAGCCCCGCCCTAAAGAGACGCTGCTTTATCCTCTATTTTACTCTAAATGTTTCCATAAGTTACTAAATGAACATCATGTTGAAGAAGACTTGAAACTACAGACTGAGACATAAACTCATCAGGAAAATGTTACTGAGGTAATAAATCAAGAGAGAAGTAGAAAAATATTCTCATAGACTTCTATACAACCAGAGGAGTCACCCCCTGCTGGAGGTTACAGAGAAGTAGAAACATTTTCTCATAGACTTCTATAGAACCAGAGGAGTTGCCCCCTGCTGGAGGTTACAGAGAAGTAGAAACATTTTCTCATAGACTTCTATAGACCAGAGGAGTCTCCTCCTGCTGGAGGTTACAGAGGAGTAGAAACATTTTCTCATAGACTTCTATAGACCAGAGGAGTCGCCCCCTGCTGGAGGTTACAGAGAAGTAGAAACATTTTCTCATAGACTTCTATAGAACCAGAGGAGTCTCCCCCTGCTGGAGATTACAGTGAAGTAGAAACATTTTCTCATAGACTTCTATAGAACCAGAGGAGTCGCCCCCTGCTGGAGGTTACAGAGAATGCAGGTTTAAGGCTCTTCTGAACCCGGACCCGGAGATTGTTGCTTGGTCCAGATTTATGAGGGTACTTTTAAAATAAGGATGTCTTTTTCAAATGTCTGTCTCACGTGAGTCTGAGGGAAAAGGTTATTTATATAGTTAATTATTAATTAATTAGTGATTAAAAAGTAGAACTTGAGGAAAGAAATGACCAATTAACACCAAATTAATTCATACGCAAGATGCAAATGACCAAATCAAGGAAAGGAATTATCAGGAAAATAAGTATATAATTTCATGCTATAAATATAATTGACTTGGCTTGACTTGAGATGACAGCAGCAGTCTAATAATCAAACTTTCTGCCACCTTCAATATTTTCTAAATGGAAGCACCGCGGCCATGTTTGTGTGATGGTGACAATCTGTCAATCATACTTCAACATTTTCAAAGAGCTTAAATTGCTCTACATTTTTCTTTCAAGCGCATTTAGCCGAGGAGAGCAGCCTCTGTCACTTGTGCACATTTTAAACAGTTAATTATTAATTAGCTAATTATTTATTTCCAGGGGGTATTTGCTGTGTGATGGATAGTGTGTGTGTGTTCATGCTGAAGCAGAGGGAGAGATGGACAAGCTGAGGGATTGATCCTGAAAACATGCCTGAAGGCACAGCAGCTGTACGGCCTTGATGAATAATCTAACACATTGGCGTGGTAACAACGTGAGATGATTGCAGTCATGGACCGTGTGTGTGTGTGTGTGTGTGTGTGTGTGTGTGTGTGTTTCTGTATTTGTTTACTTCTGTTTTTGGGCAAATATCCTGATTAAGGTGAGATCTGTGTTTCAATTTCCAGCTATCATCTTCAGGAGTATTGTGTGACTGATTAGGGGGAGTGGCCAGCACAGCTGTAGCCACCCAAGTAATCAAGTCTGAAAATTAAATACAATTTAAAAAATAGCTTTTGTTTGGAACGGCAGCCTTATTGGACAAAGACTCGGGAAGACAAAGACAAAGGAGTCTTTTGAAGGAGTCTTCATGGGAGGATAAGTGGGAATCACAGCCAACATTAACTGGGTTAAGTGTCCCGTTCTGCCTGCTCTTCCCTCTCCTTCAAATATGTGTATACTTTCCATTTCTGTTCATGTGTCTTCTCGTAGATATTACAAGCCTCGCACATGCTCACAACATCACCGTAACCTCAACTTTTATCTTCTCGCAGGAGGCCTTTGGAACTGCCAGTCATCTACAGAGTTCATCTCTAGCTACGCATCCCATCAATCCCTCGACTTCCTTACTCTCCCTGAGCCTTGGATCACACCAGCTTCCACCCCTGCTGCTCTCTCCACAGCCTACTCCTTCTTCCACTCACCCAGACTCACTGGCAGAGGAGGCAGTCTACTGATCTCTCCCAAATAGAGCTTTTCCCTCTACCCATTGCAACACTTCACTCCTTTGTCTTTCGAATTTCACGCTGTTACTGTAACTCATGCGGTAAAGTTAAACATTCTTGTTCTCTACCATCCTCCAGGTCCTTTGGGGGAGTTTTTGGAGGAATTCGACGTCCTCCTATCTAACATCCCTGAGAATGGCAGGTCACTCAACTGGGACCGTCCTCCACCAGACCCTCCAAGAATTGGGCATCTCAGGCACTACACTCTCCCTTCTCAAATCCTACCTCAAAGACCGCACCTACAGGGTAACGTGGAGAGGATCTGTGTCACCAATGGAGTTCCTCAGGGCTCCGTCGTGAGTTCCCTCCTTTTTTAAAATCTGTACACCAATTCACTTGGCTCTGTCATTCACTCTCATGGCTTCTCCTACCTCCGCTACGCAGATGACACTCTACTGATTCTGTCTTTCCCCAGGTCTGAAATCCAGCTGGAGGCACAGATCTCTTCTTATCTGGCGGACATCTCTCAATGGATGTTTGCACACCACTTAAAGCTCAACATCAACAAGACCAAACTGCTTTTCCTTCGATCGACTTTGAATTGATCAATATTGGCTCAATAAATCCTGATCGATTCACAATCGTTTTCTATTTTAAATCATTCAGGATATGCCAGCTGACAAATAAGCCATCAGTTTCAGTTAATGATATGACAGCATGTGTCAAGGAGTAGTTTTAAGGTTTTAATCACAGGTCCTTGACCTTTCTGAAGCCCCCTGGTGTGAACATTAGGAACCAGCAACAGATCAACGAACTGGAAGTGCATTAGGTGCACAGTTGGTATATTAATCGCAGTGTGATTAGCAGCACTGGCAAGCCTTTCAGTTAACAGGGGGTGTTTCTGTGATAATCACATCGTAATAGAGAAAGTCTCTACAGCTCCAACTATAAATTCTTCTATGTGGTTATTCTTGTCAACATCTGAGAAAAAACGGCCTTTGTATGCGCTCAGAAATATAAATCCCCACCATTCAAAAGTTGTGTGTGTGTGTGTGTGTGGAATAGCAACATTACACACTGGTGCGCAGAGAACAAGACTTCAAAAATACATCCTGTCAAGACAGACAAAGATGGATTGACAATAAGAGAACGAAGAGAAGAAATAGATAAGAGCAAAGAAAGCTGCTGAACAATAAATGAAACCACACACAAGTCAGAAAGATGAGTAAAATAAGGTGCGCTATTTGTATATGACTGTCAGCGAAGCCCTCCACCCCATCACCTGCTGATTAAAAATGTGTTATATTATATACAGAAAGTGCATTGAGTGGTGCTGTAAACCACTATAAATATGTAACATAGTGCAAATGCAGGTCGTGACAAGTAAAAACCGAAGATCTAAGACTGTTATTTCATTCTAAAAGAACCCTGTTGGGCTGCTTTGCTTCCATACTTGGACAAGCAAGACGAAGGTTAGATGTCTGCTTTATTATTCAAGTTTTGAAAAAGTATGTTTCACTTTTAACGTTATGAAAGAAAAGACTATGAGAATGAGGAATAACTCGTGGGTTTAGCGAACGTAATTCTATTTTGGATAACGTCGGCTCGTGTTGCTGGAGCGTAAACTTCCCCAAATACAATAAAGCGCTAACGAGTATCCAGAACACAGCGGGAAAATACCACCAGTGACTTATTGTGAAGAAGGTTTTTCCTAAATGTGACCTGTAGCGCCATGAAATATAGTTTCGCTACTGAAAAGCTCTTTGGCCTTGAAAGCACTGACTTAGGTTACTACTGTGGATCGGTATTAAACACACTTCTTCAACATGTGGAGAAATCCGAAGCTTGACAGGCCGGCTGTGCATAGTCATGGTTACTAAGAAACGATTTTGCAATCAGTGGAATGGTTCAATTAATACCCGAACCCTCCCGTGACTTCTATAACAATTTAAGATTTACAAATCAAATTAAAGCACCGATTACACCGATTAGAGAGCAAGCATAACATTAAAGTCCTGCCGACTGTGCACGTGTAACTCATTCAGCATCGCTCGGTATATATCAACACATCAGCTGCACTGCTTAGATCATTATGTAAATGGTGAGTTTTAAAATTAACCTGGAGAAGTACTCTGTTAAACTGCACTTTGTGGTGACGAGGTGGATGCTGAATCCCTCAAGGTGACCTCTGACCTCTCTTTGGACGCGTCTCTTTGTAAATCAATAATGATTCACATAGTACGATTAAGACATCGTGTTCTGCACATGAATCTGGCAGACAGGCCGGCAGCTGCCCTAAGTTCAGTGTGAATGTCCCAGTACTCTGCCTGTTGGTTGAGGTTGCACATTAAACAGGTGGACTGATGGAGATCTTCCCAGCGGTGTTGAGCTAAAGTGCTCGTACTCCATCACTGACACAGGGAAGCTCCATCCGGCTCACGTACAGTAAACACACACACACACACACACACACACACACACACACACACTTCTTTCCCTGTCTTCTACATTGATGTTTCCACCAACCCCTCCTCTGCTCTTCATTCTGCTCATTCCTCTGTCTTTCTGTAACGTTCAGGATTGAATGCAACATGATACAAAGGTGTGAAAGGTCCTGACCTGAAATGATCCCAGTGAGGGTTCGGCTTGTGTTACTGTACACGGTTCAACAAGTGCTCATGAGACACAAGGAAGTATCTGTATGCAGAAACACACACTCACATCCAGACATACGTCCACAATTTTGATTTCATGAGCGTGTGGTGAGTTTTCTTAGACATGTGTGTTGTGAGGACTGTAGCTGGACTCTAGCTGAAGGCTGTCTGGTAATCAGTCCCTTCAAAGTGCCTTTAAAAGGGACCCTGGGCAGCAGCTTTGAAAAGTGGAATTGGTGGGGGTTGTCTGTGTGTGTGCACTCCTCTGATGCCCTTTAGAGGCTGGAGAATATAACTTCTGGGCACCTTCGTTTACTGCTGCAGCAGCATGTTAAACAGACAATAATAATGAGCATCTTGTCTGTAAATTGTCTGCAGTATTCACAGATTATACACATACAGAAGGGTTTAACGACAGGGTGCTGCAGAAAATGCAGCTGCGACTTAAGATGGCTCCTGAATCAACAGATTTAAGGAGCAGCAGAGAGAATATGAGCCCTCATGGAGGATCAATGCAAGATTAAAAACACATGGGTCCTGAGTTTGTGTTTGACAAAAGAGAGCGTGCATGCTGGGGGAAGAGATGAGACCGGCAGCAGTGTATAGAGTAAGGAAACAAACACAAAGCATAGATGATGGCAGAAGAGGCAGGAAATCATAAGAGACAAGAGAGAGATGCGCTCTGCAATAAGAATTGAGAAACAAAGTGAGGCTACTGAGAGACACAAACCACTTCTCTGGACCTCACCGATTGTTTTTTTTCTCCATCAAGTCGAACTCTTCTCTGCAGTGCCACACAGACATCTTCCCCCACTCTGTCAAGTCTTCAGATAAAAGGGAACAGATGTCCGCGTCAGACACAAGTACTACGCTGTCTCAACGACACCTCGGCTCATGAAAACACAAACAATGAAGAAGAATCTGCTTCATTTTTGCAGAAATGTTAAAGCTTTCAGGATAAAAGCAGGGAATTAAAGTTTTCTTATTGTCACCAAATCTACTTTAAACACACAAACCAACCATGTGTTTAATCCTGTCCGTCTTAAATCCTGTTCCTTCCAACTGAAAACTAAAAACGGATCACAAATGTATAGCTGCATTCTTCTTTTTGAAAGGTGCAGTAATCTCCTAAAACTAGAGGAGCTAACAGTCTGTTTGTAGGGACTATTTTCAGCAGCGGATTAATACCCAATTGCTGTACTAGAGGGTATTTAAAGCTCTAGGATGTGTAGACAAACTACTGTACAGTGTCAACATTCATGGTCATGTAGGAAGATGCAATGGTGTGGCTCAAAACACAATTATTGCTAATTGTTGGTCTTTTCCTTGGATTTGTTGACGATAAAAACAACATAAAATAACTGCAGACTTATCCAGTGAAATGAAAGACGTATATCTGGTGTCAGAAAAGAGAAAGTACTTGGCGAGGGTTAGATTGACGATGTCTGCATGTGTGCCCTTTGCACATTTATACATTACACAACGTCTCTCCTGGCCTCTACTTTATCCTCACAGATGATTAATGCAAGAATAATCAAAGAGGACACAGTGTCAGTTCATACAGCATGTCGTAAGAGTTTCATTTTTCTGCCATGATTAGTAATCTATGTTTCTATTTTAGTCGGAATAAAGATAAAAGCAAACAAACACTTTAAAACTATTTATTCCCATCGTATTCTGAAAGCCTGACGGAGGTCTAACAGCACATTATGTAATAACACCCGCATTTTGTAATAAATACAATTCCCTGCTAAATTAAAATGTAGAATTACGTGCATTATGTTGTAAGCAACCAATATGGATGTCTTCATCTGTACACGTGTTACATTTTTAGAAAATATAAGCAATATGGTGACAAGTGATGCAGTTTTGACCTATGAAAGACTCAATTTATTGTATTTTTATGAATGAAAACATTAATTTTGGTTGGTTATTACATCATGCATTAATGCATTTTCCTGAAATAACTACACAAAATGTATTGCATTGTGTGTATTAAATAATGTGGTGTTATTGCATAATGTCTTTGCAGACTGATTATTCATTGTGATGCTCCGTGCTGATATGCAGCAGGTGTTAATGAGGCTCTACAGGTGAGAGGAACAGAGCTTCCACCTCTGAGTCTGCTCCTGCTGCACGTGTGGATGATGCTTCCACTTTACAAACAAAAGCAATAAAAACAACATATATGATGCTCAAACTTCTCAAACCAGAATTCTCTTGAGTAATGGAGTAAATGTTCATGCACACATGCACAGAGCTATTACTTCAGCATCATCAGCCTGAGCTCCAAAGTGAATGGTGGAGCTGTTAACAGGCCTCCAGCTTGTATTGTTCCACTGGTATCCTTTCATCTGACTGATAGATGCTCTAATATGGAGAAATAATCTGCTTCAAACACGCCACCCTCTCTGACATGTATAGTGTCCACAACCAGGAACGTGTGCACACTGCTCACTCTCAGCTTTGCACTTCAATCATTTTGTCCAAGAGAAATTACCGAATCAATTACTGACATTATGGTGTGAAGAGGGTTGAATTTAATTAGTTAATCTGTCATTTAAGGCCTTAATTGGGAGCAAAATGTCTTTAAAAAAAGTCTTGAAAATGCTAAGAC
>NC_041375.1:564311-586811 GCF_900634415.1 Cottoperca gobio | reverse complement strand
TGTTTTTAGCACTTACAGCACAACCTTAACAAAGCTGCCTGTATTTAATATTCTTTATTACTTTCTTTTACACAGCCACAAGTAATGAAGCTACAGATATGACGCGCACTATGATGATGTTAGCTGAGGCTTCATGTGTTCATCTGTGAGTGGACTTCCATCACAGGTGCTTCTTCTCTGTTCATGCATTCATTTACATGTGAGACGTTTGTTTGATGTTGTTTGACGCCATGCAGCGGTCTAAAATCTAATTACTTGTTAATATGTTTTGGTATTCTTGTCGCACTGACATTAAAGATGTTAACTTTACTTTATGGGGATGTTGTCAGATGTTTTACATGCTCAGCTGTTTAAACCTCAGTGCAGATTCAAAACAGATGAGAATTTACAAAAGAAATCTAATTTGACTGCAACACACACTACATACAAGTGATGTATCTGCATTAAATCTGCATGAAATCGTGGCGGCTCCGCTGCCTAACTTTATTTACAAGTGGTGCCTTCAGATTTGTTGTCGTGCTAGCATTATTATAAAACAGCATATTCACAATGTTTCCATATATGGTGTCAATCATGATACCAAACATTGGAGAAGTCATACGTGGAAGCATTTTGTGTTTGTTATCAGTTCAGCACGACTTGCTAGTTTCCTGCAATTTGCGTAAAAAAAGTAAAAACCGAACCCCAATAATCTGCTGCGTGCGGGCAAGAGGCCAGTGCAACAGATCGGACTGCTCCCTTCTTCAGGATACACAGCCTTCACACCACCAAGTGTTTATGCCGTTAAAGATCTGGCACACATTATTAAAGTTCAAGCAGCAACTGTAAGTCTGGGAAACATATTGTGCAAACAACGGCCTGAACAAAGAAACATGACATGACAGTGTACTTCAGTTGTTGTGTGTTTTTGTGAAGGAAGCGCCATCCCATGGTGACACACTGCAATTAAAGTCATGTGTGTTTACAGTAACATTCTAGCTGGTTGCATCTCTATACTATAAAGGAATAGATCATTACAGAGTGAATATTTCAGTTTTTCCTACATTGTTCGGTAGATTAAGTGTGACAGCGTTGATAGTGATATTATAGCTTGACTTGAAAATGAGTTGCACCCAACACCCGCCTGCCCCCCGTTCTCTCTCTCTGTTTCTCTGCCTCTCTTGTTCTCTATGGTGAGGAAATAAGGATAACAGACAGTTAGTAGAAAAAGACCTGCGGTGAAGTGGGAATAATATTGTGTGTCAGTGAATATATTACCAAACACTGGTAATGAGTTCAGTCTGGCATTAAAATCTTGCTGCAAATAGAGATTCTAATTCACCTCAAAAGACCCCCGGCAGCATGGAGGAAAAAAAGCACCAAATCTGATTACAGAGAAACTGTAAGAGGGAAGCACACACACACACACACACACACACACACACACACACACACACACACACACACACACACACACACACACACACACACACACACAGACACACACACACACACACACACTAATCAGCATGTCTTGCCAAACTTCTTTAATCATGAATCTTGGAATAGAACTAATAATCAAGCTTTCTTTCCTAAGAGGCCTCAACCACTGGCTGTACTGACTGTTTACAGTGTGTATCTGTGTGTATGTGTCTGTGAGTGCACGGGTCAG
The DNA here is from genome assembly GCF_900634415.1 of Cottoperca gobio. NCBI lineage: Eukaryota > Metazoa > Chordata > Actinopteri > Perciformes > Bovichtidae > Cottoperca > Cottoperca gobio. Next base: position 585,160 of record NC_041375.1, on the reverse strand, counting down.
TGTGTGTGTGTGTGAGCTACATGCTAGCTCAAATGCATGGCAATAGGAGTATGAATAAAATAATAATCCTGTGATTCAGTGGCACAGCAAACACTTGGCACATCCAGTATCCTCTTTGCATACCGTGGCCCTGACCCCAGCACGCTGTTAATGACTCATTAGGAAAGAGTCGAGCTGTAAAAGGAAGTTGATCATTAACCCTCCCAAGTGCTGCGTTCTGCCGTCGCAGTAGTAACCTGGCTACGGAGGCTGAGTGGTGGCGAAGGTCAAGCTCACGTCGGCCCACAGCGCACAGGAGGGAAAGGGCCCGATATGGCCCAGTGTATCTAACTACCTTTAAATAAATGTGTTTCATCCTCTATAACTATAAATCACACCTTGCCTCGCACATACCTTTTTATATGCACGATGCTATTCTTACACACACATAATAACCATAAATCATAATTACTCAACACCCACCACTATACTCACAAACATCAACGTGCTTTCTAATACACACCATCACCCTGAACTTCAGGCAGATGTTCTATTATAGTATTTTAGACACATTTGCAGAGATGTGCACAAATACACGCGGATTAGCTCTTGGCAGTGTGAACTAAAATGTATGTATGCATGTCCTCCGGCTTTATGGCTCCAAACTACAAACGCACAGAGACGAGAGGAAGAGAGAGAGTGAAGGGTTCTGAGATCAGTGTCAGCAAATACACATTTACAGACACATAAAGTATACGGATGAAGGATGTGACATGTTCAGTGTTGGGCAGGAACCTTCCCAGTCCTACTACAGTGTATACCACGGGGGGGGAACCTTTTTCCTATCGAGGGCCACTTTATTCTTTACAACATCCTTCGAGGGCCGTACTAATTATTGAACTCATAACCTCTGCACATTGTTTTTAAGACGCAGTCCATCGCCCGTTTTATACTATTGCCGTCTAGATTGTTGTTGTTTTTTTAGTGGATTTCTTTGCGTGTGTTTATGAATTACCTCGAGGGCCGGAGGTTCCCCACCCCCTCCCCACCACACTGCACATTAATACAAGTCAGGTGGATATTATACAGTAATATTACATATTACACTTTGGCATTATTGTCTTTGTGAATACCAGAACAATAATTCAATTAATTTCATTTTAATTCAATAAACTTTATTGGTAAGTTGCATGATTGTCCGTGGATGTTAGAATAAGTATGCATTGATGCTTAAATATACATTATATTATTAATTATATTATTAAGCTATTCTACAATATGTATACATTTATTATAATGTATATTTTCATATGAATAGCATTGACTTAATGTAGAGTAACTTCGCCCACTGCAGGTTATAAAGTCAGGCTGCAGGTATATAAATAGAACGGACTTGATTTAACACCACAATGACACAAATGTGAGAGAAGATCATTTTGTGTCGAGTTGTGGTAGTATGATTACACAGGAGGCCGTTTAAATGATCAACAATGAAATAGCTCTTCTTCCTGATGTAGCTACATGGCTTTCATGCAATCATTGAATGCACTATGATGAGAATATAATGTGTGTCTATTGGCTATAAATGGTGGACACAGAAAAGTGGTCTACGAAGGATAATGTGATGGTAAAGTATGATTGTGCGTATTAGAGGGTATGCTGCGGCGGGAGAGTGCAGGACTGTACGTGTCTGAACTTTCTCACAGTTTTTAACTTTGGAATAAAATAACTTGAGCCTCTTAAATCAACCAGTTGTGTTCTTTGCCCACCACACCAGTGCTGGATAAATAATACATGAGTTTAAGGTTTTCATGTTCTTGGTTGCTGCTGTTTTGTCTTTACAAGACTCCCAACAGACGCTCCACACTTCACCTACTGAGAGAGAAAACAGCCTGAAAAGCCTGGAAGCTGAGAAACTTCAGGGTTCAGGAGGAGAAGTAACGAAGAAGGAGAGAAAGATAGAGAGCCGTGCAAACTTTGCTGTTTACCTTTAAAAAAGCAGAAGCACGTCAAATCGACGGACTTCAAAGTTATTGTGCAGATTCTGTCTAGATTCCTGTCTGCTGAAATATTGATGGTGTTCAGAGCTTCTGCGTCGAGCAGCACGTACTGATCTATCAAAGGAAGCATATGATACAGCGTGCTTCAACCTTATCAGCCAAGATACAGCAATAAGCAGCTCTGTGGGCCAGTCTGTGCAGTCAGCTGTGACGGATTCATTCGGCGCTGCATTGTGTTTTCCTGCCGTAATTCCCTGATCAAAAACACAGTTAGGGAAATCGCTTGAGGGACACCACAGAGAGAAACTCAGAGGCAATAAAACAGGAAAGTAATGAAAAAAAGACGGAGATGAGACAGAGAGATAGAGAGTTTCTGTGTGTCAGCAAATTACATTTGAACTGGACTCATGGGGTTGTGTGAGTGTGTGTGTATGTGTGTGTATAAGTGTGTGTATAAGTGTGTGTAAGTGTGTTCATGGAGGGGAAGCCCACTTCTCTGTCTCTGAGCAACCACACGCCGTCTACAGTCAAAGCTCGTCAGACCTAATTAGCAGCACGGACAATATTTGCAATCGAATTTAACAAGTTTGAACAAGGAGCTAATTTACAAGCTAATTAGCTTGTAAATTATAGAAATTAAAAATGTGATTTTTTATGTCCAAAATCTTTATTTTGTATATTTAATGCAGATGAAAGTTGCAGGATGTAAGAGTTTAAGAAGTGCACGTGAAATACTATAACAAATTAACAAAGGTGAATACATTTAAAAGCATATATGTGTTCCTATGGTGTAAACACAATCATTTAAAAGATCTAAATCTATATAAGACTAAATAAATAGGAACAATTAGCCTTTTATTATCTCTGACTGTGTTGACGGGAAAAACACATCATTTATGAAAAAAATCACAAAATCAGGAGGTTGCCCCCGAAATATTGCTCGATTGCTGAGACCTTGTTCTATAAACATAACATAATTAACATTAAATCTTTTATTTTATTTTATTTAAAACCTGTTTTATCCAAATTCTCAAGAATCAGTGTAAAAACCAGAATGCTTCCGATACCAAGATCTTGTCCCGTCTACGACTTCTGCATTCATACGCAGACATCTGTATATATTAGTTACAGGAACGTACAACATTAAATGAATGTGTGCACATTCTGCAGGCTGTATAATGGACAGGCCTCACTGCACCTGAAGTGTGAAGATGAATCTGCTGAATATAACTTTGATGATTGTCTGTTTTATATTTGAGATTTGATTTTTCGCAATTTCTAAACATTTTATGACGAAAGAAACAATCGAATGTACATCTGATGAGTTTCCTGTTCTGGAAGAAACTACCTGTGTGGATATATTGAGTCACTGCTGAACACATGAGCCTCCATCTGGAGATTATATCTCCAGGGAGGGAGGGAGGGAGGGAGGGAGAGAGAGAGAGGGAGAGAGAGACTGAAAGAGGGAGAGGAGACTGAAAGAGAGAGAGAGAGGGACTGAAAGAGAGAGAGAGACAGAGAGAGAGACAGACAGAGAGAGAGGGACTGAAAGAGGGAGAGAGAGAGAGAGAGAGATTGAAAAGAGGGAGAGAGAGATAAACAGAGAGACAAACAGAGAGAGAGAGAGACTGAAAGAGAGAGAGAGAGAGAGAGGGACAGAAAGAGGGAGAGAGAGAGAGAGAGACTGAAAGAGAGAGAGAGAGAGAGAGAGAGAGAGAGAGAGAGAGAGAGAGAGAGAGACTGAAAGAGGGAGGGAGGGAGAGAGAGATAAACAGAAGACAAACAGATAGAGAGAGAAGATAGATATAGAGGGATGAGAGATAGATAGAGGAGATTGAAGAGGAGAAGAGATAACAGAGAGACAACAAGATAGATGAAGAGGAGAGAGAGAAGAGTATAGGACTGTAAGATGGATAGAGAGAGACACAGATAGATAGAGAGAGAGATAGATAATAGTAGAGATAGATAACTATAGATAGAGATATAGAATTATATAAAGGACTTAATAGAAAAGATAACACGGAGAAGAGATACTAAGAGAGAGATGAAGAGATAGATTAAAGAGAGAGACAGAGAGACAGATACATATAGAGAGAGAGAGAGAATGGACTGAAAATATAAGAGAGAGATAGACACAGAGAGACAGAGACAGAGAGAGAGAGAGAGGAGAGAGAGAGAGAGGAGTTTCTCATTGGCACACATCAGCTGCCTTGAGTGTGTCTGGCCTTATTCTGGCAGCAGAGACGGAGCTTTCTATAAATCATCAGAACTCTTCTGAGTGTTCAGAGGACGTGAGCTCTCGGCTCTTCTGTGTCAATTACTGGGTACAAACAGTTGTGAGCTAGCATTGTATTAATACATCTGCCAACACGCTTCAACACGACGACGATGAGATGGAGAACAGGACAATAAGAAGTTCAATGGACAAAAACCTGAATTAAACTATTTCTTCTTCTCCTTCACTCTTTTTATTTGTGGGCTCCTGCAAGTCACTGCATGTCTCAGTATATCATGTTGTATGTTGTCATTTTAAGGACAAGACCGACTGCTCACAAATGCCCATGAGTGGAACTATAGTATATTCTGTATGAAACCAATTATAAAACTGTATTTGGACTCACTTTGCATCCAGCTTTGATGAAGGTGTCTCTGCCACCAGCCATCACCTGTTACAGATGTGATAGTTTCTTTGCTTGAGAGGGTATGTGGCACCAGTCACTCCTCCTGTGATGCTTGAAAGGAAACTCTGTAGTTGCACTAAACCAGTGAAAGCAGATTACATCATCCAGGACTGTATATTTACTGTACCAACAAAATACTTTCTCTTTCTGGAATCTGGATCTGTGCAGACGATTCTCAGAAGCTTTGTACCAACTTTTGTTTGTGGTACACTGAGTGACGCGAGACCGTTAAAGCATTTAGCTGTGTTGGTGGATGTTCAAAGAAAGGTCACTCTATGGAGAGAAGAGAGAGCGGGGAGGGGAGTAAAAACCCTCTGACCTTTGCATCAATGTCTGTGGATGATTGTGGTCCGCTGAGGGCGTGATACATAAAATATCAGCCTGGACTTACAGACACACTATTATAGAGCGCAACCGGCTGGACGATGCACGAAGTGTCAGTGAGCGGGCGCTCCATAAAAAAAAGATCCTTCCAGCAGAACCAGAGAAATCATCTTCTTCTTTTGTCAAAGCCTGGTGCCTACATTACCAACAATGCACCTTGACTTCTGATGGTTTGGTCAGACATTCTGCCGTGTTAAGCTAGTAGTGGTTAAACCTGGATACCCAAACCAAGTGAAGTCACTTGAATTCTCTGCAAACACTGTTTGGTCAGTTTCCTCCACTATAGCATGAAAGATGTGAGAGTTATCGTCCATGATGCTCAGCTTCTCTTTGACATCAGAAGTCCCCCCCAGGACGGAGCCTTCCTGATGGGTTTGTTGACCCTGCTGCTGCGTGTTGTTCCAGCACACCACAGTGCAGAACGAAACACTGCACACCGAACGACGGGAGTCGGCTCAGGAGCTACGTGTACATCACAAGTTGAGCACAAACTCTTTTGTCTTAATGTTGAGAACGTATGGTGGTGATGGTCTAGTGGTCTAGTGGTACGCCTTCCAAACAAAACACTAGAAGGTCGGGAGTTCAACAGCAGGCTGCCACCACTGTACCCCTGAGCAAGGCGCTTAACCCTGAGGTGTTCCAGTTTTCACATTGAATTACTTCCCAAAGAGAAATGCATCCGGTCTGAACGAGGCTTCAGATCACTCCAGCTCTCCGTGTTGTGTAATATTTTAAATGAACCGGTCCAAACAAAAGCTTCTCCGACTGTTTACAATCTCCCAATACGGGAACACACAAAAGGTAAGAGCACTTCCTGTTTACAGGGTAGCCTCGGCTTAGCTGAGATACATTTTTGTCTGGTGAAAGTACATTAATTTGACCCTTAATGAGCCTTAACAGTTTCCTGCGCTGCTCTAATAGTCCTATTCTCCTTTTGTTACCTGCAGCTGACATTCATCACCATGGACGGATCATTCCCCTACAGAGGTATAACATGAAATAACAAATATCTATTCATCAATGTCTGTACGAGTAAAAGTAAAACACAAAGTTGAGCGGTCTCCCAACACTCGATGGTAAATGGACACATGCAGCACTTAGTAGATGATCCATTTCTCGACCTGAGTAGGACAAAGCTCTTTACAAAGCCTCTCGTTCACCCACGCACACTCTCACAGGGCCGCCATGCAAAGCACCGGCCTGATCATTAGGAACAATTTAGGGTTTCAGTCACAGCCGTGCGACACACAGTTAAGGTCGAGAACAACTCCTCTCTGGTGCAATTTAACAAACTGCTGCAAACTAGCAGATGTGAAGATACAAGAGAGTTCTCCTGCAGCAGTCCCTGTACGATGACGATCAGACCGCTGATACTTCTCTCAGAATATGAGGTGAATGCTTCATGCAACAACTTCACCCTTATTCATGTTCACCCCTCATAACACATTGTGCCACATTGGTATCATTAAACTTCTTTCATGCACTAATTGCAGCAGCTAATTTATTTTTTCCACAAAGACGTTCGTGCTCAACCTGTTTTAATTCAATCCACTACAAGCCAAGTTCAAACTGTAATATATGCAACATGTCATATTTATTTTATTGTGCTGAGATACACAAGTTATTATACGGTATGTGTTATATCTTCACTGAAGCTGGCCTTAGCTTTGCCTTCCAAAAGGACAAATTGAGCCCATTTGACATGTGTGTTTTTAATAACAAGTATAACATGTACATGCACTGTAGCAACACAGGGTTTCCAACCAATTTAAGGTCCACACACAGTTCGAGGCGCAGATCATCGGTCATTACGTCGCTTTTTCTGGAGGTAGGTGGAGCGACTGCTGGAGAAGCACATGCAAACAGCAGAACGCAGCCGAATTACTAATATTAAGTAAAAGAATATCAAGAACTTCTTGCACAACATAGATACATTCAAGGGATTTCAATAACTCATGTATTCAAAAACTTTAAAGGCCTAAAGTTTATCCCTCAAACTCACAAACCGTCAAGGATTTCAAGGCCTGTGGGTATTGATGAGCATTATCTCTGTGGAAAGGAGCAGCAGGAGCTGCAGCAGCAAACAGCGAAGGCGTGAGTGCATGAGTGCATGAGCAGTTTAACACTGAGGACTGTTACAAAGGCTTCTGTGTGCACCTGCAGGAATATGATTGGACAATACTCGGCAGCTGCTAATCAGCTAATGCATTAATGAGACGCTGGTGTGGAAGCCTGAATGCAACACTGATAGCAAATCAGCTGATGCAAGCACGTCTTCTGTGATATAATTAAATTAAAGCTCCATTAACTTTGTTTCAACATTACGGACACAGAGAAGTCATACAGGAAGTGGAAAGAGGAGTCGTAATGAGATCAGTGAAGACATAGTATGTGGAGAAGAGGGAAGGGGGGGGGTCTCTCGGTATCTAACGATTCGAGTCAAAATCGAATCAGAAAATAGGGACGATACTTCAGCCCGCTGTGCATTTATAAAGACGCTGTGAAAGCAAAGTGTGTAAAAGATTATTAGCTTTTAAGTTTGAAAAGGTTTATTCATGCTGAACTTGCACAAATAAACACTTTTCAATAAAAGTATTACTTCATATACAACACAAATAAAAATGCTGCCTGTTACATAATAACATTGGGAGGCTTAAACTAGCTGCCTTTTTATTTCTCAAAGAATTGTACACAAAATACAAAATCACACAATGCTCGACACAACGTTGACGTGGGCAGGATTACTGTCCGTCAGCAGCGACGTGTCGGTAGGAAGATAACATGACATGAAATGAAAGGATTGTGGCCGTGAGGTCATTTCTGTGAGAGAGTCCTTTGTCTCTCTCCATCACTCAGGCTACGTCCACACAAAAAGACGTTTCTATACATAAAAACTATTACATGCGCCCACATTTGTGTTTTCATTGAGATCTTCGTCCACACAAACCTGCCAGACAACAGGAAACAGATCATCGCTCATTCTGCTGCTTCTGGTTGGCGAACAAAAGGAACACACTGAAGTCTAAATCAGGTCAGGAGGGTTGTGAATACTCACAACTAGTTGTTGTTTCCAGACAAACAAGACTGTTCAAGTTTTAAGATGTATTCATAGCAGAAAGCATTGTTTCAAAGTATTAGTGTGAAAATGTTCAGCTTACAGTGGAAGTGAGGCCAAAACCAAGACACACTGACTCTCATACACACTCACGAGAGGAGGAATTACAAAAGAGTGTGAAGAGAAAGGAGAGGAATGATATTTGAGTTAGTGAGCAGACCACAGAGGGGTGACTGAGCGCCGAGAGGCAGATGGGGAGCGAGGGAGCGAGGGAAAGTGAAGGGTTTAGGGTTTCATGCACGGATCAGCATGATCCGTGCACGATGGGTAATTCAATTATAGGGAGGGAGAGTTGGAAGAGGAAGGACTCAGAGAAGAAAGAAATGATATGAGAGAAGGATGAAAGATGGAGAAGCAAGAGGAGGAGTATCAAAAGATTAGCGAGAAGGAGGAAGATGATGAAACATGGAACAAGGAAAGAGACTCTGGGTTCTAAATAAAGAAGCTGAAGATCTGAACGAAACTAGAAATCTCTTGAAAATAAAGTCGTCCCAGAAAAGTGCCCTTTCCCCCCCCACTGGTGTTATGTCTCTCGTCACTCTCTCTGTCTGTCTCTCACCCTCCGCAGCTCGAGCTCTGCCTGTGCCAGCGGTAATTTGTCCCGGCATTGTGTGGCTCAGCATCTACCTCTGGGGAAAAGCCTGCTCTGAACAGGTGGTCGGGTTTCTAATATCAGACACACACAAACATACATGCACACAGACATATGGTGCACAATGCACGATTGTGGTAAGAGGGACAAGCTGTGTGTGTTTATGGTAATTGGATTTGGGCAGACAGTCAGATCCTTAATGACTTCTTTCTGGGGTTGTGCATGGAGCTGTAACGTAACCTCTCTCTCTCCGCCACAAGGAGCTTAAAATACGGTTGTCGTCTGAAGTCATCGTAGTAATTAGGATACTGTGCGGTTAAATGTCAGCTTGATCATGTGACATAGAAGAATAAAGGCTTCATTACAGCAAACAAACACAATTCTTTGTAGTTTGGGTTTTAATCCGATGCTAATGTAAACATTTCGTGTCATCGTGTTCCTGGAATACAACACAGCTGTCATGTTCTTCACAGATCCCTCACAATTAAATCCGCTGTCTCCGTTTCAAATATTGGTTTTCTGTCCACCAACTTAATGTGCTTCAGCATTGTCTGTGAAACAGAAACACACACGCAGCGGCTTCCAGCAGCTACTGTATATTCAAATATCACTGACGCAACTAATATTAAAAATTATTTATTTCAGTGCACGTGTTGCCGTTTAAAGTGGGTTCCTTTGAATGGCAACCAAAGACCAACCTGGCAACCGTTTCTGAAAGAATTCTGAAAGAATGAAGGATGGAAGGAAGGAAGGAAGAAAGAAGAAAGGATGGAAGGAAGGAAGGATGGAAGGAAGGAAGGAAGGATGGAAGGAAGGAAGGATGGAAGGAAGGAAGGAAGGAAGGAAGGAAGGAAGAAATGAAGGATGGATGGAGGGATGGAAGGAAGGAAGGAAGGAAGGAAGGAAGGAAGGAAGGAAGGAAGAAAGGAATGAAGGATGGATGGAGGGATTGTTTTGCCGTTTGCGTTCCCGTTTAAAGTGAGTTCCTTTGAATGGCAACCAAAGACCAACCTGGCAACCGTTACTGTCGAACCCTGCAGAACCAATGAAGCCTGAAGCATCACGAGGTAACAGAGCGCCTCTCATCTCGTCTACCGACTGTATATGTACGTCCAGGTGATAAAGCACGCTGCGGGACATTATGCAAATCACCTGCTCATCATCGATGGAGGATTAATCACGGCGTTGTCTGGTGGAGGCCAGGCCTGGCAGATGTACAACGGTTATTCCGCACTCTCTCCATAAATCGTGTTTTATATTCTCTGCTTTTACGGCACAAATCCCGTGGACTGGCTCCATGCGACTTATTTATTCATCTATTTAAAGTGTGCCAGTAATTGCAGAAATGAAATGGCTCAATAACAGCCCGCTGGGCAGTCAACACGGCTCTCAATACTCAATGTGGGAGAAAGGCCAGTGAGCATTTCTTCTTCTCTATCTCGAGTCATTTGGCTTTTGAGTTGAGATGACTCACATGAAACTAAATGCAGATAACGCCAAGACGTCCATATTTCTCGTTGTGACACGACGACAGCTGTGACAGATTTACTGTAAAGCTGTGAATATAGTGACATCATAGCGTATAGTAACGGGTTATGGTGGGAGAAGAAATGAACAATGTTCTCCTGACGAGTCGACATCATTACCACAACCACTGCTCATCTCGTGCAGCGGAAGCGTTTGCATTTATTAAGTTAAGATAACAATAGTGCTGATGCACTGCTGAGCATTTAGATCTCAGCTTCACTCACTTGATATCAGCACTTTGAGTCTCTGTATTTCCAATAATGTGAGGTTTTTCTGAGGGACATGCGAGCGGGGGTGTAGTTATCAGAGGGATTTGATCAAATCCTTCAGATGTGATTGGATCATTTCAAAGTTTGTGTAGCTTAGAGAATACGGCGCGAGACGGAGCTGTAAGGACGTGATAAATACAGGGACACTGTCTTTAAAGAAGCTCCTCAACGTGTTCAAACATCTGCTGTCAGGTCGAGCTGCAGTGGATGTTGTAAATTCTTTGATAGTTCATGTCTGATAGTATAAAATAACTCTAAGCACAGCTAAATGCCCTCGGCTGAGAGTATTATCAAAATGCTGTTATCATCAATATAAATAAATATTCAGAAGTTTGCTGGATTGATTTGAAAGGCAGTCATAGTGTCCTCAGAACTTTTAAACCCCACACTACTTAGATTGAATGTTATCACTGTGTGAGACTTCCTGCTAATTTATATGTCGCACTTTCTAATCTTTGCAATCACTCAAAGTGCTTTACAACACATGTCAGCATTCACACACATTCACGCAGAGTCAGCAGCTACCAGACACGGTGCAGCTCGTCAGTAGTGATAAACACACACACACACACACACACACACACACACACACACTGGGCGACCACTCTACATCCTGAGCCGCAGCCGCCGCAGGGACCTAAAGCCTGAAGACCACTAATGATGGAAGTACATGTCAGCGAGATCGATCGCATGTACAACACGTTGCATAGGACAGATGTTTTCTTGTCGCTCATAAAATATATGATATTTGAGAATGATTTCATGACAGTTACACATTCCCTACGTGGTCTGCTGGCACCATGACTGATGCGAGGGCATGTTGACTGGATATAACAAGTGGGGTGGAAACTGAAGATCTCTGCTGTGTGTGAAAAAGGATCAATGTATTCATGTTTAGGGGCAGTGTAGAGGATTCTCTCTCCACAGGCTCAGATCTCAAAGCTTGTGTCTAATAACTATAATTAATAAAGCAGCTAGCTTTTCTAAAAACGAGTTGTTCTAACATGAATAATCACAATGTGACCAGAAATGACATTTCAACTTGGGAAGGAAACTCCGGCGTTCAGATTCACAGCCAGATAACAATGTAACTGTACCAATTAAGTGGAGCGACAGTGGAGCGTGACCACAATCTGCAACCGATCATCAGGCCGGCCTCCGCTGCACACAGCGAGACGTTGATGAGCTGCCACACGAACTGGTGCAGTGGAAGGCAGCGGATTATCTGGTGACGCTCGTCTGATTCTGGCTGTTCATTTGTGGCAGACTTAGTGGTCAGACTGTTAGAGCTGAATGACAGCCTTACATCAGAGCAGAGGAGCTATATATATTTATATATATATATATATATATATATATATATATATATATATATATATATATATCATCCTACAGCTGAGCTAAAAGGATAAATAATTGAACGAATGCAACTGGGGATCAAGAAAGACGGGATGAGAAGAGGTTTTCTCGTTACCCCTGACCACGGAGGTTGCAGGGTTAAGTAGAGCGGCCAGGAGTGCAGAAATCAGCGGCTCCTTATTTAAAAGGAAAAACAAACCTCAGCTCAATCAGTTTCACTATGAACTGCTTATAGATCTTAATCCAGAGCGCTCCACAGCAGACACCATGTTGTTTCACTTGAAATGCACTCTCTCAAGTAGAACTCTGCATTTTTGATCAAATACGATATTGGAAAAGGGTGAGGAAGTGAGCAGAAGAAAAGGGAATCAGACAAAGAAAAAGGGAAGGAAGGAAGGAAGGAAGGATGGAAGCACAAGGAAGGAAGGATGAAAGCCAGGAAGGACGGAAGGAGGATGGAAGCAAGGAAGGAAGGAAGGAAGGATGGAAGCAAGGAAGGAATGAAGGAGGAAGGAAGGATGGAAGCAAGGAAGGAAGGAGGAAGGAAGGATGATGGAAGGAAGGAATCTGAGGAAGATGGCTGAAGGAAAAGGATGGAGAAGGATGGCGGAAGTAAGGAATGAGATGAAGGTAAAGAAGTGCAGAGGATGGAAGGATGGATGGAAGAAGGGCTTGAAATGTCTGGATGTTCACTTCTGGAAGTATGGCAGGAAGCCTTTGCCGGACCTGTCTTCCCTTCCTGCTTGCCTTCCTACCTGGCCGGCCTGTCTTCCCGTCCTGCCTTCCTCCTTCCTTCCCGTCCTTCCTTCTTCCGTCCTTCTTGCCTCCCCGGCTGCCTTCCGGCCTTCCGGCTTTCCGGCTGGCTGGCCCCCCGGCCGGCCGGCTGGCCGGCTGGCCGGCTGGCCTTCCTTCCTGCCGCCGGCTGGCTGTCCCCCCGGCCGCCGGCTGGCCGGCTGGCCGGCCGGCCGGCGGCCGGCTGGCTGGCCTCCCGGCCTCCGGCTGGCCGGCCCGCCTTCCGGCTGGGCGGCTGCCGGCCGGCCTCTTTCTGGCCGCCCGGAAGGCTGGCCGGCCGGCCTCCGCCCGCCTGCCGGCTGGCTGCCGCCCGGCCGTCCTGGCGCTGGCTGGCTGGCCGGCCGGAAGGCTGGCCGGCGCCTTCAGGCTGGCCGCTGGCCTGCCGGCCGGCCGGAAGGCCGGCTGGCTGGCGAAAGGAAGGCTGGAAGGAAGGCCGCCGGCTGGCCGCCGTGCCGCCTGCCGGCTCCGGCTGGCCGCCGCTGGCTGGCCGGCCGAACTGGCTCCTTCGGATGGAAGTCCGGAAGGGGAGAGGGATGGTGGCCGAGGAAGGCTGGAAGGAAGGTGGATGGAAGGACTTGGGAGGCAGGCCGGTGGAAGGAAGCCTTAAGGATGAAGGGAACCCGGAGGAAGGAAGGGAAGGAAGGAAGGAGGAGGGAGTGGATGAAGCAGGAGGATGGATGGCCGGAAGGATGGAAGGAAGAATGCAGGATGGATGGATGGAACGGAGGAAGGAAGGAAGGCTGGAAGGAGGATGGTCGCGGATGGCCCAGGAACGGATGATGGATGGATGGATGAAGGCAGGAAGGATGGAAGCAAGGAAGGAAGAGGAAGGATGGAAGCATGGATGGATGGACAGGAGAGAGGAGAATTATTCAAGACCACTTTAACCGAGACCAGAACCAGAGTTGAGACGAGACCAGAGAACCAGAGAGTGTTGAGTGTACATTTGTTGCCATTAGAGACAATGAAGGTGGCTCTTCATGCAGTCCTCTCCGCTCCCTTTCATGGAGGAGCTTCCATTTTCTTTGAAATGCACTTGGAGGCAGCTTCTGCAGGAGCTTACCGAGAGGACACGCGGAACACTCACATTATGGGAACCAAGGATTTCTCATTTGGCAGCTTCGGCTTCCGGAGACGGAATAATGAAGAGCATCCCCTGGTTTATTAGAAAGATGGGGGACAGAGGAAGAGCGAGGGAGAGGAGGGGGCACACCAGCTGTGATGGCAGTACAATTCTGCCATTCAATTCAAGTGGAATAAAAAAGGCAGAAGCCTGCTCACAGATCAGTCTGTTGAAAGCCCAGCAGTCGGAGTATTTATTGTATATTAACTGATCACTGCAGGATTTAAGGATTTATTGTGGTTATATCCAGAGCATTTTTACCGTCTTTTCACCTTAACAATCGTCTTCCCTTTCTGTCTCTAGTCTCTGGGTATTTGGTGTAGTTGCCTCATAATTAATTCTCTGTTGGTGTGAACAGGAGGCGAAGCTGCTCAGTGGTGCACGAGAGGCCTTGAGAGAGTTCCTTGTGGACGTTGGCTCGACGAGAGGCTGGAATCTGTTGAGCAGCGAGTGAAGCTGTAGTTTGTTTGGATGTAATACTGCAACGAGAAACAAGTTACAAAGCCGGGGTGTAATATTCAACACAATTCCTCTTTCAAAATGCATGATTGCAATAATGTAAACACACAAAGTGAACCTGTGTTCATGCTGAACGCTCACAAATAAACATGTTTCAAGATCTCAAATCTCTGCCACTTCAAGAATAACAAGTTCAAGTACAATAAATAATAATAATAAAGATTCTGTATGTTACATAAATAATGTTGTTAGCTGTGTTTTTATTTCTTAAAATCTTTCCAATATCAAAAATAAATTACATTTTACATGTAAAACTGGTGTTTTGTTTGATTTTTCAATGTCAACAAAGTCATGAATCACCCCCCCCCCCCCCCCTACTGGAGAGCCATAACAAACATATAAAGCTCCTCTGCAGATGCTAAGTTACACAGAATGCAGGAAGTTGTCCGGTGCCCGCTGCACACACACTCACAGCAGTCTGCAGTCGACTATTTCAATCTAATCAGACGAAATGAGAAAGGAGAACTTGTCTTCTTCATTTAGCTGGAGAAATTAAACACCACGGAGAAGTAGGAGCCTTAATGGCTTCATCAAGCTGAATGAAAGAATCCACTTTATGTGCAGTGTGCAGGCATCAGCGTGCAGAGTGAAGCCGCTCAATCTCTTAAACGCCGGGTCGATTCTGCATCAGACACTTTGCACTAAACCTCTGAACCTGCTTCAGACTGTTCACTCCCTGTGATCCCTTCAGGTACAGTTGGAATCCATAATGTGTGCTTCAATACAGCGCCAATGTAAAACAGGAAAAGCAGTTATAGTATGATACCTGGCTTATACATCATTTAAATAAATAATGTATGCACGGCCATCTGCATGGTGAAGCGGAGTGTCTGCGTCTGAAGTCCTGCATTAGTGGTGTGGACGGACGGGGAGATGGGGAGCTGTGGCAGTGCAGGTGAACCAGAGGACGAAGGGCGAAGCAGAGGACGCAGGTGTTTCAGAAGTGCAGCAGCACATTGTCTTGCCCTTTCATCACTTCCTGTTGGTTATGTCAGCAACCACAGAGGCTTCACACAACACACAGCAAAGGCCATGAATCCAAAATGATGCGTGTGTGTGTGTGTGTGTGTGTGTGTGTGTGTGTGTGTGTGTGTGTGTGTGTGTGTGTGTGTGTGTGTGCACAGTTATGTATTTGCAGCTATGCAGGAGTGTGCATGGCCATTTTGTGTGTGGCCTGTTCTTTCTGCTCACACCTCCAGAAAGCAGTAGTGGATCAATAGTCACCCCCCCCCAGCCTTTTCCAGTACGAGTGGCAGCTCCCAGAATGCCCTTGAGGAAATGAAGTGTATTGTTGCGTGGACAGGCAGCGTTTTATACTTGTGACAGGAGTGCAGCGAGGAGCTCTGAGCCCTCTTGGTTTACGCTACAGGGGGTGAAAGAAGAGGGGAAATTATACACGAACCCATTACCCCGCGGTACACACACACACACACACACACACACACACACACACACACACACACACACACACACACACACACACACACACACGTCATGCTTTTTCACAGGGAGGTTAATACACCTCTTTGTGGGCAGCACTTGGCTTCAGGTGCTTCCTGGTGTGTAAATGAAGCCGATAGAAGTGATGTCTGTCGCTGTGCTTTACAAACATGTGGATTCAATCTGTCACCCTCAGGTGGGTACAATAAAACTACAGGAACTTATTTTTAAGTTATCTTCTCGGTTCATGAGAAGCAGGTTATCGGTATCGGCTAATAAAAGATCCACATTGTGCATTCCTCCAGATGATCTCTTTATTTCAGTGTGTTGCTCTGGGACTCATGGAGCTGCATGTGTCCACTTAAATCCTCTTTAAGATGCAATGACTCCCGTCCCAGTAGAAACAAACACGTATCAATACTCAAGACTGTAACTCCAGAGGGTGAAGTGGAATTATTGCTTTCCTGCAAGACACCGAGCAGCATGTACGTAACACACACAGTGTGGGACAATGGAGTGAATATAAATCTAAGCGCCATATGGCTCTGAAGCAGAGGGCAGAAGATTCTTGCAAGGCCTGTAACTTCATATCCATTTTACAGTACTGGCTGTGCACACTTTCAAGAGTCCAGGCACTGGGAAGTAGCCAGATGCTTCGTGAAAGACACAGAGGGACTTGAAGACTGTTGGTTTCTGTTTGCAACTGCCAAACCTGGCAGCACCAAAGGAAGCCCAGCTGTTTGCTTAACCCAGACGACACAAGTCTCACCGAGGGAAACGACCTGTTACATTCCCAATTATGTCCTGGAACACTTTCTGCTGCTGTGGGGAAACATATCCTCCTATTATAAAGGTGTCAGCCACACAAGCTACAGGCAGGCACACACACACACACACACACACACACACACACACACACGCACACGCACAGACCGACTGTTCCACAGGCTCTTGTTTATCTCATTTATTATATTTGGCATTTACTTTGAGTTACTGAAACTCCACTTTCATCATGTTGTGAATATGATTAATGATCAACCACTTAATGTAAAACAAACTATTTAAGAAAGAAAACACAAGAACAGAAACGTAAATGAACTGTTCTCCTGCTGCACAGCACCGTCTCCGTCTCCGTCTCCGTCTCTCAGAAGTGTCTCAACAGGTCCAGCTGTGAAACAGGCTCTACTTCAGCCAAGCAGTCAGTCAAAATGCTTCAAAGCAATCTCCCCTCCTCCCCTCATACCCCTCCCCCCCCCCCCCTCCTCCCTCCTCCTCGGTTGAATCTCAATCCCCAAAGAAGTGAAGCAAATGAAAGTGATTTGCCAAAATTCAGATGACGTTTGAAGTTGAGAAGAGTGGACTGTGGAGTCTGCAGTGTGCCACGTTTCCACACTGACTTACAATCAGCTGAAAATGTATATATTTAAATAAATGATGTTAAATCATTAAATGAATAATTATATTTCCTTATTATTATCAATGGCCAATCAGAAGATACACACACTCGTAATGAAAAAGTGTTCTGATCAGATGCAAAGTTCCACCTGTGGGACGCGTGTGTTTTCCACCAGCTTACATCATAAATCCCAATGGAGATGTTCTCCATACCGATCCACACAAACCCTCCAGAAGCATTTGGGAAAAACACATAAACACAGACACACAAACGCACTCAGACAAACGTTTGCCTGTTTGGTAATGCTTTGCTCTCGCACCATGCAACACCACCCACCCACAGCAATCTGCAGCCCATTACAAGAGAAGGGAGAGAAAGAGCGGCAGAAGGAGAGCAGAGAGGATCAGGTAGAATCAGGCCGACAAGCTGCATATGTTTCATCATATTCAGCTCACACACGCTGACACCTGACAAATACAAACAGGCTTCCTGGAATGCGTCCCCTGTGGTCATGTCCATCATCTTCCGTTTCCATTTCCTCCTGCAAACCAACCGTTACCATAACCATCCATGACCGCTTGCACGAGGTGGTCGAACGTTTCCCGGCGAACCCTTAGTGCTGTGAGAACATAATGCGACTCAATTGCAGGAAGTGCACAAAATAAACGCAGAGATTATGGGCTGCCTGCAGGCGTTTGTGGAGATGGACACAGGTAAACGTGAGGTTCACATGAGTGGGAGAGGACGTTTGACACCTGGGGCCAAACAGAACATACAGAATATGCTCAATAAAGACCACAAGAAGGGATGTTTGTGAAGTCAGTGTTTTCTCCACTCTGAGCAACAACAAAGACTTCTGGGAGTTCATTTCCAGCTCTGCATGTGTGCACTGTGAAACCAGAACTAGAAAACAAACCAGGAGTGACACTTGTTCTCTGATAGTTGACACTAGTGCTTGTGAAAGCGCCACTAGAGACCTCAGCAAGCACAAAACCCACCGTGCGTCCCTATCATCTGATGCGTTCGAGTGGTGAAGTGGTGGCTGGTTTAAGTTCCCTCAGCGACTTGGATTTACTTTTGGATTTGTATCTGAAAACACAACATTTGTAATATATGATAATAATGATTCACCAACTGTCATCGGTGAGATGTACATGTAAATAGAAACCTGGACTGTGAGAATTAAATAGGTTTCCTTGATTCCAGCGTTAGTCGTGCGCTGAAGGTTTTGTAAACCTCCCGTTTCAGGATTGATAATCGTACGAGACGCTCGTTCGTCTGCAGAGGTTGTTCTTCCAGATGGCATCACCATAACACAGATATATTTCCATCATACCTGCAGCCAAATGTGTTTGTTTCTAATGAGCTTGTTCAAAGAATCGTTTCTTGGAAATAATTCAGCATGAAACAAATGTTAGAAGAATAAGAGACACATTTAAAAGTCTTGTGTTTCAGTCCAAACCCCAAAGACATGGTTAATATTAATGGATTATTTTACTAAATGATTAGTCGCCTGATAGTCGTTGCAGCTCTACAACACGGACAGGTATATTCATAGCATCTACAAATGTCTTAATCCGTCAGTCAGAATTACCGTACATGAGACGACTTTCCTCTGTGAACTGTGGAACATGTTCTCTGTCTGCAACAAACACGTGGAGGCGATAACTTCCAGAACTGAGCTTCTATTTTAGGCCTCGAGTCGTGACTTATTGTTTTTACTCAAGAACACAGACACTGAGAAGAAGAAGAAGGAGTAGATGGAGTAGATGGAGTAGATGGAGTAGATGGAGTAGATGGAGTAGAAGGAGGAGAAGGAAAAGAGAAGAGAAGAAGAGAAGGAAGAAGAGAAGAAGAAGAGAAGAAGAAGGAGAAGAAAGAGAAGGAGAAGAAGAGAAGAGAGAAGAAAGGAGAAGAGGAGAGAAGACCGAGAAGGATAAGCAGATAGAATAGACTTAGAAGAGAGAAGCAAGAAGGAGGAGAAGTATACTCCTCAAGAACCAGTCAGAAGCAGGATAATAGAATTGAGACGAAGGATCCTACTCCTTCCTCCGACTCATCCTGCAAATCTCTTCCCTCCTCCTCCTCAGTCGTCGCCTTCTCCTTCAGCCTCCTACTCTCCTCCTTAGCCTCCGAATCCTCCCTTCCTCCTCCTCCTCCTCCCTTCTCTCCTTCTCCTCCTCTTCTCCTTCTCCTCCTTCTCCTCCTCCTTCTCCTCCTTCTCCCCTCCTTCTCCTCCTTCTCCTACTCCTCCTTCTCCTTCTCCTCCTTCTCCTCCTCCTTCTCCTTCTCTCCTCCTCCTCCTTCTCCTCCTCCTCTCCCCTTCTCCTCCTTCTCCTCCCTCCTCCTCTCCTCTCCTCCTCCTTCCCTCCTTCTCCTCCTCCTCCTCCTCCTTCTCCTCCTCCTCCTTCTCCTCCTCCTCTCCTCCTCCTCTCTCTCCTCCTCCCCTCCTCCCCTCTCCTCCTCCTCCTCTCCTCCTCCTCCTCCTCCTCCTCTCCCTCCTCCTCCCTCCTCCTCCGCTTCTTCTCCTCCTCCCCTCCTCCTTCTCCTCCGCTCCTCCTCCTCTCCTCCTCCTCCTCTCCTCTCTCCTCCTCTTCGCTTTCTCCCCTGAGATCTCTCGTACCTCAGATCTCCACGAATAATCTTGAGGCTATGCTCTCAGAAAAATCCTGCAATTACCGTCATTACTACCTGTTGATCTCACTCACACACACACACACATTTGGTGCTTTGTTCCCATGGAGACACTATTGCTGCCCTGCCCCTCCTCCTGCGCTGACTGTCACACGCTGGTCGGTGGAACAGCGGTGTGTGTGTGTGTGTGTGTGTGTGTGTGTGTGTGTGTGTGTGTGTGTGTGTGTGTGTGCTGGTGGAAGGAGCTGGACCGGAGCCTGTTGCAAGAAAGTGAAAAGGCGGCGCTGATTAGATTTGTTTGTGTTTCAGGAATCAGTTGATTTATCTGATATCTGCAGATCAGACGAATGAACCCGACAGGAAACTCAAAGCATCAACTTACTTCTTCTCCTAAATCACCAAATGACTCTTTCATTTCTCAGTGTTCCTACAACTGAAGGCAGATTTACATTTAAAACTTTTTTTATGTCAATTTAAGCCACAATTTTCCTTTTTCTACATTTGGAAAATATTTAAAAACATAGATGTTACAAATCATTTCCAGATTTCACGATGCAACATCCCAGAAATGTATTAATCATTTAATAAAGGATCCTTTAAGGATCTGCAGGAACCCAGTTTTTATTAAACCAATTAACCAATTAGTATTTATTGAGTGGAATATTTTACCAATACCATCCCCAACATTCACCATCCAACTTCCTCTGTCCGATACTTGAGCAAGTGTTCATCAACTAGTGCCGGGAAAATACACGCAGGAGGCCAACGCCATGAAGACGACGCTACCTCTTCTGTACGGCGGCAGCTCATTGTTTACAAACTGCTTTAGTCACGTTATTGAGCACTAATCGCATCATCTATCTCAGGGGGGTCAAACTCTCTTCAGTTCAGGGGCCACATGCAGCACAATCTGATCTCCAGTAACATCATAACAACCTGTAAATAACCACAACTCCACATGTTCCCTTCGTTTAGTGCAAGAAAGTACAAGAACATTCTGGAACTGTAATATTTACACGTGTTACATCTTACTGATCAC